>NW_010337938.1:0-655 GCF_000700745.2 Antrostomus carolinensis | reverse complement strand
GGCAGGAGGGTTGGACTGGATGATCTCCTGGGGTCCCTTCCAACCCCCAACATTCTGGGATTCTGTGACATCCTCAACAACAGTGCCACATGCCTCCCTCTTCCTTTCTTACGGAAGACATCTCTGCAAACTCAGGCAGAGTTTGCCTTCTACCTCAAGATAACAGATGAAGCAAGGAGCAGTTTGCAGAGCAAGCAGAACGTTCCACTTCATCGGTTTTGAGAATCAGAGTAAGGTTCAGAAATGTACCATCAACTTTTATGAAACAGAAAGGAACTAAAAAAGGAAATGAGAGCACAGAAATAAAGAACGGACATTCTGTCAGTGCAACTGCAGAAGAACATAGAGGTTTGCTGAAGAAAAAGACATCCACTGAAAGCCGAGCTGCTGCACTGGCTTGGCCTGTGAGAAGCTGCATCAATGCTGTTAAGTCAGTCTGAATTTTATGGACTCACCAGGACCTCTATCTCAGCTTTGGTGTCAAAGGCTTAGAAGCATCCTGTGAAGCTTGTGCCACAATCATGAAAAGAGGGTAACAGTGTAAGACTAAAAGATTCCTCACACTTTCAGGACTGTTCCACCCAGAACAAAGTTGAGAAAAAGAAGAAGGAAGACAATTCAGTGCTGCTAAGGTCAGGGTCTTCATTTTCTGTCA
>NW_010337937.1:0-51496 GCF_000700745.2 Antrostomus carolinensis | reverse complement strand
TTAAAAAGAACGTGGCCAGCAGGTCGAAGGAGGTGCTCCTCCCCCTCTACTCTACACATCTGGAATAGTGTGCCCAGTTCTGGGCTCCCCAGTTCAAGAGGGACAGGGATTTTCTGGAGAGAGTCCAGCGGAGGGCCACAAAGATGCTGTATGAGGAGAGGCGGAGAGAGCTGGGACTCTTCAGCCTGGAGAAGAGCAGACTGAGAGGGGAATCTCATCAATGTCTGTAAATACCTGAAGTGTGAGGTGCCAAACGGATGGGGCTGGGCTCTTTTCAGTAGTGCCCAGTGACAGGACAAGGGGCAATGGGCAAAAACTGGAACACTGACAGTTCCAGACAAACTTAAGGAAAAACTTCTTTACTGTGAGGGTGACAGAGCCCTGGGACAGGCTGCCCAGAGAGGCTGTGGAGTCTCCATCTCTGGAGATGTTAAAAACCTGCCTGGATACTTTCCTGTGCAACCTGCTGTAGGGAACCTGCTTTGGAAGAGGTGTTGGACTAGATGATCTCCTGAGGTCCCTTCCAACCCCTACCATTCTGTGATTCTGTGAAAATGTTTTGTTCCTTTTCAAGTTCTGCAAGCAAAGAAAGCATAGCAAAGAAAGAATATAATTTACTGGATGATATTTAAAAATAGACAAAATTTATTACATATTTAATACTATATGTAAGAGGAAAAACAATTCTAGTTGATTTTTTAATAGTATTGTATGGGACATATTTGAAGACCGTTTTAGTTTTGGAACCTTAAAAGTGATTAAACTTCTTAGTTAAGAAACTTTTTCTTCATGGGAGTTTTCTTAAATGTTGACATTCAGTTTTGAACCTCCTAACTGCATAAGAAAACCATAAGACTTACAAGAAATTAGAGTTGAAATCTACATCTTTGCAGTTTTTAGTTCTCCAGACATGCCAAGAATTCATCTGGAAATAGGTTATCAGAAAATCAAACAAAATATTGATCACAAATGCATTCCTTTTCTTTATCACTTAAACCAGATAGAAATACATACAGTTTTTCCATGCTGGAACACTAATCTTAATCCATGAAAACTCGAAAAACAGAGCAGTGAATTAAATAATAAGTGATGGTTCCAGAAAGGACTGCACTAATTGACATTTTCATTACTTCTACGCAGACTGCTCTATAATCTATAATATTTTACACTATGAATTTATCTGCAGTAATGTTGTTAAAATTTTCCCTTAGCTTTCTCTCACTAAAGCAGATATATTGCTAGTTTCCTGAAAAATTAATAACATTTTTCTATATTTATAGCACAAGTGATTTTTTAGCACACCTTTTCAAACCTCACTGCAAAAGAAGAGAAAAAAAATACTGAGACTCACATGTGGGAATGAATATAAACCATGAATTTCAGGAAGAGAACTAAAAAACTAAATCTTCCTTTTGAAACTATTGATCTTTTCAGTTAGTGGAAGTCTCTGTAGGGGTATATGGAAGGAGTCTCTGCTCCTCTAAGGGTATCTGGTCAAAAGAGCTACACGCACAAACGTGCAGAGACCAACCTGAGGGACATGTGAAAAAGGAGGTGGTGATGAGGACAAGCCTGCTCAGTCGCACTCACTGGTAAGGTGTGGAGAGTGTGGGAATATTTCATTTTCAGTAAGATTATGTGACTGAGGACCTTGACAATAAGGAAAAGGAGGGAGACAAACACACAGAGACGTCAAACCTGGCTGATTAACATTAACAAATACAATAACCAGAAACAAACCAAGTCAATTGCATTAATTGATGGGCTATCAAGAAATGGCAGGCAAACCTAGATTTTTCAACTGATAAGGATGCAAACCTGGGCGTCCAGGATGGTGGAGGGAAGGTCTGTGGGGCTATGTTAAGTGGTGAGGCAAGGTTTAGGGAAAAGGGATCAGGGTGGAACTAAAGGGGTCGACAGAAAGGGGTATAAAAGAGGCTGTCAACTTGTAGAACAGAGCTGGTTGATACACTTGTCTGACTGAGTCCTGTGCCTGTTCACCACACTGTTCTGTCTCCTCATTAAATCCTTTCTTGACTATCTCTCTGTGTAACCTTACCCTCTGTCCCATGTGTGAGGGCTGCAAGGACTAAGCACCAGCTACTGAGGGGACTGGTGTGGCTGGGTGCTAGGCCAGCAACTGGAGTCAGAGCCGGGGTGTAAGTACCCCTGGGTTGTGGTGTCAACTGTGGGGTCTCAGTGGCAGATACTGGAGCGGGTGGGCATCCTGGCCACCAGCTACTGGGCTATGTCTGGGAACCAGCTGCTGGGGGAACCAGCATGTGTGAGGTGAGTGTGGATAAGCGGGGCTGGGATCAGGGCAAGCGTGTTCGATGGAGAGATGGGCTGTGCCAGTATTTGAGGAGGGGATCAACAAATGTGCACATGCTTGTAAACCTAGACGATCTGAGTGTGCACCATCACTAGTGACCTTCTGTCTCCTCCAGCCAAAGAGGAGGATGATGGGACTGTGCTTGTGTTTTATCTGAGTCCTGCACATGGGTGCTGTTGAAGGCAGCACCTTGTCTATGGCAGTCAGTGTGACTGACCACATCAGTGTCCTCCCTGTGTGTCCATGTGTCTCTTGAGACACAGGCTCAGCTTCACCGCTGGTTGAAACTGTGAATGGGGAAGTGAGAGCCACATCCCTCAGCATGGGCAGAGACCTGGGGTCCAGCAGCTGGGCAGAAGGCCCCTGGGCTGCAGTGGCTAGAGGAGTCAGCTACTCCTAAATCCCATTAGTGGTCTCCTTTACCTCTGCTTCAAAAAAGTGAGTCTTGGCTGTCTGTTCCTTTTATTGTATGTTTTTCCCAAACTCCTATCGATCTATGAATGTTTAGAAGAGTGTATATGTTCTCAGCCACAGAAGAATCAATATCATTTTTATCTGTAGAAAGGCACCCGATGTTTTTTGCTGTTCCAGAATGACAAAGTGATTAGCTTGGAAAGAGAATTATTAGTTTTCTGAATCCCTGCAAGAGAAAATTATAGTTTGTTCTTATTACAGAGCTAAAATGTTTGAAAAATCACCCAGAAACTTCCTTTGAAGCTGACATACCTTTCTGACGTGACGTTGTGATCTCTTACAAAAGAAACCATGTGTGTGGGTCTTGTGCTGATAATATGCACACTCATATGGAGTTCAATGTGCTCCAGCTTTGCTTCTGAAAGTCAAAGGTGACTTTAGTGTGTCGCCCTTCCCATCTATCACCCTGAAATGGTTACCCTGAAAACTGGGAGATTGTTTGTTTAAGAAATTTGTCCCCATGTGAAAGAACCTTTCTGTCCTTTGGCTGGGGGTCACCTGGGGGCGCCAGACTGCACAGTTCCTTTCTGAGTCCCCCTGGGAACAGAGTGACCTGGTTGTTCTCCACTGAAAGTTGACCTGAGAGAGGGCAGGAGTCTGTTCAGACTGCTGGCGATAGGCTGAGGAGGTACATGCTCGTGAATGTCCAAGAGAGAGCTCTGCACAAAATGGATTGAGAGATCTGCTCTGCCACTAATGTCCTGTGCAGGCAAGGGGTAGCTTTTTATTTCTGAGGGTTTCTGTATTATTTCTGTATTGAGTTTACAAAGGTTTCTGTATTACTTCTGTACTGAGGTGAGTTTCCCTATGAGAAAAGAAAATAATTTCTCAGGAATGATTTTCTCAAGAAAATCAATTGAGTGCTTTTGGAAGCTGTAATGGCTTAAGTGAATGTATGATTGAACATTTTCTTGTCCTTTTGAGTTTCCCTTAATGTTAAATCAATTGATGTTATTAGAGTTCTCTGTACCATGTTAACATTAAGGCTACCTCAAGGTTTCATCTTTGTTCCTCAGTTGTTATGAACAGCCGAGTTATGGCTACTTTTAGAGTATATTATGACAGTATAAGTACTTTTGTTCATGTATGTGTTAATAAATGCATACAGGTACAACTAGCATTGATGCAAGATCTTTACAACTCTATTTGGAAGACTCTATGCAGCAGAAATAAGGTCTGAGAAACACATTTTTATTAAAAAAAGAGGTTATTATATGACTGTTTTTCACACCCAACTTCCCAAAGCAATGCCCATTAAAGCCAATGATAGCCTTTCACTGACTCCAAAGACAAGTTGTTTTAGAACAAATTTTAAATGGAATGAAGTCCTTATCCAGGTACAAAACCACTACTAGGAGCAAACTTTGATGATTGAATTTAGTCCCTTAAATTGGAGAAATATGAAGGATTTGTATAACTAAAACACCACAGAAAAAGTAATATGATATCACTTTCATCTACCATTTATTTTCTCATGTAGAAGAACTTCAGAGCAGATTAAATAATACAGCATGCAGATGACCATTATTGTGGAGAATTAATGGAAATGTTGAAATTAATTATGCAATAGTGAAGTGGGGGCTCACAAGATGAGATTTATTTATGGAGATTTCTGCTAATTAATTCTATCAAATTGTTATTTGGTTCCTGTTTTATTAACTTCTGTTCCTATTGTGCAGTGAAACTAGTATTGGGTGAGCTATGCTAATTTACAGAGCTCATGCACTTGGCCTTGTACTACTATCCCTACAGGAGAAATAGTCACTTCCTAGTCATTACAGAGTGCAAAAGTAGCCAAAGGTGCAATGGTTTGTTATCTTGAAGCAGACTCAGAGCAAATTCATTTCCAGTCAACCACTGTTATCAACTATTGAAAAATTAATGTAGCATTATGCATAATCCCTTAAAACAGAATGGCACAACAGTACAATTATGGCCTACTGAAGTACCTACTGAAAAGGTTTATACACGTGTCATGGATTTTTTAGACTAATGCCCAAGTAATCTTTGTGTTTACATTTACAAGACAGTAAATTTGTTCTACGCTGTAAGAGGAAATGCCTACGTCTGTGGTGGGTTTTACCACACTTACTCACTGTTGAGTGTTACCTTATGCAAACAATCCCATGCAGTTACTTACTGTAAAATTCCCTGTAGACCTGGCAGGCCTTTTCTTTAGGGCACGGCTCATTGTTTCTAACAAAAACAATGGAGTAACATGAAACAAAGCTCTTTCTTAGACCAAAACAGACTTGAGAAAGTCAAAGTCCTTTTCTGACACATCTGCTGCCCTTTTCTCACGAGCTACTGTCTCCTGCAGTTTCTTCAGCTGGCCTCCCCCAGAGATTTGTTAGTGCAACCTGGGGTCCTTTTTAGTCTCAGGTATACAAAAGGTCAGTCTGCCAAGGGTAGGTGGGTGTTTCACTCATTTGCAGCAGTTACATTGCAGTCATTGAGACTGTGTGGAGTAAAGTTCTGTGCAGTGTTAGAGTCAAGTTTTTGGTGAGCAGAAAAATTAAAACTTTTTTTTAAAGGCACTATGCAATATAAGTGTGGCCAATCTGCTACTGGAGTTTAGAAGTATAAAGCATTTTTTTTTTATTATTTTTTTTTTTCCCCTGGCAATATTATGCAATTTCATATCTTGCTAAATATAAATGGTACCAAAGGTTCTGCCTGCTTTTGGTGGTAGCTCATGTACGTTCAGTCCCAAAGGAATTACCTCTGTTGTAACAGTGGTATGTTCTACAAATTACTGAATGTAAACATCTATGCACCTTCTGTGTTCCAGCAAAATAGTGACTACGGTATGTTAGCTAAATAGATTTATATTATGTTTTAACTGAAGATCCCTTGTTTGGTGGATGGATGTATCACTTCTGTCCTAGTGCCCATGTTTATGACCAAACAAATATGGGAAAAGAGAAAGGAAAAATGTCTGCCTTCTCCTGGAAGAAAGAAGCAGCAATGTTTCTTGGTTTTTTTTTTGTTTTTTTTTTTGTTTTTTTTCTTCATTTAGCTTTATTTTTGCCAAAAAGAAGAGAGTATTTCATTTTAGTTTGTATCAAAACAAAACATTTAACCTGGCCTGAAACAGAATGAAGGGTATTGCTTGTTTGTATCTTGTTTTCAGATAATTTAATCCTTTCTAAACAAAATTAAAAGAAAAAATGCTTTTATTTTGATGGAAAGTCCATTTGAAAATAGAAATAAAAAAACTTTAAATTTGTAATTTTTTCAAATTCAGTACCTTCACAAGTTAAACTATATTTTGTTTAGAAGGTGTATAGAGAAATATAATTTAATTTTCTTTCCCCTTTTTTTTGCTTCTATGTGTCTTCAGTTATCACCTAGTATATGCTGCAATTTCACTGATAAAGCTCTTTCAAGTTTAACATGAATTTAGTATTTATGGAGAAACACCAACCACTCTGCTATAATCTGTTGACAAGAATATTAGCAAAATGTTAGCCAAAAGCCAAGAGCAAAATCGGATCAGTTATTTTCCAAAACTGGATATTTCTTTCTCATTGTAATAGTTATTTAAGGAAAAATGTTGATCTCAAAATATGAATAATACAGTGGAAGTTAGAGTCTGTTGCTACAGACAAACTGTCACTTTCAAACATACAAAGAGACTTCTACATACCTACATAACATAAGCTAATGCTGCTCTGTCGTTTTGATAGATCTTTGCTGCTTATATAGTGTAGAAATGAGCCTTTATTTTTTCACGACTATTCACATGTTCTATGTTTTCACCTGCGGAAAAAAACCCAGTCTTATTCCACTCACTGTCATTCTGAAAAGACTCAGAAGCTCCAGGCTCCACACACAATGAATACAAGTAGTCTTAATTTTAGTTTGTGATAAGTTATTCAACCACAAAGATGTGAGCAATATACACGACAGATCTAAAGATGTATGAAGCAAATTCATTGTGATTGCAAAAGGTTAAGTGTGCTGCCCTACATAACCATCCCTGGAAACCTGAATTTCTAGTTTCACTTGGAGGAAACTCATTTCTGGTTATGGTAAATAAGTAATCAGAACTGAGCTGTGTCACTGTATATGCACGTTTTAAATTATTTTTTATTTCAAGTACTGCCCAAGTCAGGTACTTTCTGCAGTCTGTTAAGATTTTAACTGATTTACTTATGTAGATACAGAAGGCTGTTGTTACCTAAACAGTTTTTAAAAGACATTGTCTGACTCACTTGTTGCTGATGGTTCTTTGGTGAGTAAGATTTAAACTGATACATTTAGCAGTGACCTCTAGTCAATAAATTCATTATGAAAAAGTATTCTCTTGGCCAGTACAAACATGAGTGGTCTGATGAAGTAAGAAAGGGAAAAGGAAAAGATCTGTAGAGAGCAATCCTTACAGTCAGAGTTAGTCTGTGAAACTGGTTCACAAGATATTCTGTGAAATTATTTCTCCAAGTAGGGCTGAAATCACTGCCAAGGACACATGCCCCGTGGGAGCAGGATAAACTGGAAACCCGCATTTGCTGAGCAGGTGCAGCAGCTCAGGCAGCAGCAGGTTATAGCCCTTGGGCAATAAATGCAGTCCTCGTTTTTGTCTTCTCTTTATTTTCTCTTCATCATTTCCTGTTAGCTCGGACTTTCTCCTTCTCTTCCTTCATCCCCTTGATAATATCCTACAGTCCTTTTGGCTTTTAATTTTTACTGTCTTGTTTTCTCCCTCCCTCCTGCAGTGTCCCATGCATTCCTTTACCACTGGCTTTAAATTCCTTCCTCTTAAATTTTGCCCTTGTCTCATGCATCCTTCAGTATCTGATAATAAATGACAAGGAGGGATAGGCAGCATTAAAAACAATCCCAGAGAAGCCTGTAGAAGGAAGCCAGGAGGATGAGCTCTGTGTCCAAAGGAGCTCAAACCCAGTCGTAGGTTTTACAGCCTCTGCATAGTGAAAGTCTGCAAGCCCTGGAGTAATGCTGGACCTCCTCAATATGAAGATATGGCATAGTATGTATGCTATATCTGGGAAGGCTTATGTTTTTAAGCACAGTCAAGAAAGGAATCTTTTGCAAGTTTCTATCTTCAAGGTTTAGCCTGACTATGGATTTTTCTGTTTTTTTCCAGTGCTGTCATTGAGTTCACTGTAGACTATAAAGGGAAAATTGAAGCAGGCAGTGCTCATCTCCCACGCTCTGCTTCACACAAGCAGTTCATCATTTGTAAAGCACATCTGTTTCTTAACTATGTTGTATCTGGAAGGCTTTCATCTTTGCAGTGATATTTCCTAATTTCTTGAAATGTCAGCTCTTGGAGACATTATATTACTTCATTAGTCTTATAATTAAGGCATTTTAATATTTTATATCAGAAGAGCTTGTTTAGTAGCTTATAATTTTTCCAGGCTTTACTTGATTTGATATGAATTTTGCAGGGTTGATACCAGGCACAGGCTGCTTCTTTCTCTCCTTGGAAGCAAAATATGTGGCTTAGAACAATATGAGAAATCCTTTGTGCATATACTTTGGAGGAAGGTCTTGATATTTGGTAGGGGAGATCGCTATATTGAAAGTATGTGCTTTTTTGCTGTCTAAGAAAACTTTACTTCAAACTAACCAAACCTTTGAAAATAAAATTACACTTTATGTGTGGTAACCAAACAGATTCATTAGAATTTGAGAGCTAAATTCTGTATTTTTGATATTTTGGGAAAACCTAGCAAGTGCTTGGAGCCTTCCTCTCAGCGGAGAAAGGACATGCTGGTGGCACCCTTGGTAAACTTCTGTCCCTGCATCTGCGCTAATGTTTACCCACAGCAGACTGCAATCCTGGCATGGATTAAAAGCTGGCTCAGCAGCCCTCTTTGTCCTGCACGGATGGCGGCGAAGAGTGGTGCACGCAAGCCTGTTCAGGTTTCCATGTGCTGAGTAAGGGCAGTGATCACAGGATGGTCATATGATGCAAGTAATTGAATAAGATCCTGGAGAATCTCTCTGTCTGTCTTTCTCTGTCTTTTTAGCTTTCCATGCATCTCTTCTTGTCTTCTGTAACATAGAAGTTAGCAGCTATTACTCCCTGAATAAACTGTTACGTACTGCACAATGCTAAATTCCCTGAAAGGCAGGCCCTAGGCATTTCAAACTGGACACCCAAAATTAGTAGAAAATGCTTATAATAATGTCTTATTGCCTTAGTCCGTTTCTGTGATGTTTCTACAGTGTAAAAAATATTTTACAAGCAGAAGTGCCACAAAAAGAAATTAATAAATGTTTGTAAAGCATTTGGGTATTATAGTCATGAACACTATAATAGAGGCTGATAGGAAATTAGCCATTCATGTAATTTTATAACTTGTACTGAGAGCAGAGACTAAGCAATGTACAGTAAATAAACTCTATCTATGCAATGACAAAACAAAATAGAGGATAACTATTCAGTGAGCAGAACTCATATTAACACTGTAGGAAGCACTGGATGTGGCTATGTAATTAAAGATGGTATCATACTGGATTTTCCTGAAAATGGCTGAGGTGATGCCATGAAAGCAATATTAATATTGCCACCTCCTAACTTTTGAGTCTTGACTTTGCAGTTACAGCTTTCTATAACTGTATTTGAGGCATTTAAAATGTAAACTTTATATACTGTTAAAGATTTTCTTTATTTGTTTTAGGTATTGCACAAGCTTTCTACATTCCAGAAGAAACTAGGATATATTTGGTTTCTATATATATATATATAGTATCTATTTTTCATTGTCCTCACCCAATACTTTTGCTCTAATTGCAGTAATTCTTTGCTTTTCCAGTCTAAGAAACCTTTTCTTCTCCTCATAGCCTAGCCCTACGCACACAGTTAACACACTCCAGTTAATTTTCTAGAGGTTTAGCTAACCTGTTTGTCATCATCATTTGTTCCACAATGGAGACTTCAGGTTGGGAACCACAGGAATTGAAACAAACCCTCCCAGCTGCTGAGATTTAGTGGTCTCATGAGATTTACCCTAACATGAGAGGGTAAATCCCAGTTGCAAGCACTTATGAAAAATGAGAAGTGAGATGCCCTCATGACACAAAGTGCTGACCTACGTTAGGATCAGGCTGTCCATTTTAACATCTTCAAGTATTTTTGAGAATAGATTTCATGTGACTGATTTCCTGCTATTTCTTTGGTATGCCTCCACGCTTTTTGAATAACCTTGCCATGTAGTCCTTCTCAGCAATTTTTCTCCTCTTTCGCCTCCCCTCATTCCTATTTTAATGATCACAATTTCCGTATGTAGTTGTACCTTACTGCTGACTCAGCCCTCAGGATTTTCCCTTTTAGTTGGACATTCACAAAATTCAGAATATGTCACAGATGTCTGCCTTTAGCCAGCTCAAACCGGGTCTAGGATTAGTGTTAGAGCTTGGATTAATTTTAAGGTTAGGAGGGTGACAAACCCTAGAGCTCCAGTTTGAATAAAACTGCAAGGGTCTGCCCAAGAAAAGTCTTATCTCCCAAGAAGTGTTTTATCTGGCCCATGGCTGGAGGGCTTTGGCTAAGGCTCAGCACACACCTTGCATTAGGGTCAGGAGTTAACATGGTAGGGATTTAGGAGAGACCAAAGCATAGAGCTCCAGTGTAACAGGAGGAGGGCTGTAAAAGGACTGTCCAAGGAGTGGCAGGCTGCAAAAAAAAATGTTCTCCTGAGAGCATTTTCATCTGGACCATGGCTGGGAATCCTTTTGTTTGGGTTTAACTTTGAGTGTTCAGTAGAAAAAAAGATCGTGTATTTCCCAGATTAGTTGAGATCTGCTAAATCTTCAGTCTCTGCCTTGAATGAGTGCATTACACTGATATGATCAGAAGGGAGGGAACATAGGGAAGAAAACTAATTTTGCATACTCTTTTTTGGATAAGGATATTTGTGGTTTTTGTTTTTCCACTGGGGTTTTGATTTCTTCTAGGCATGCTTCCAGGTACTGGAAACTTTACCAGTGGTATAGCATTGCAGGATTTTGCCTCCCTATTTTTCTTTGCTTTAGTGACTCTGTCAGCAGCTATGTGGCATGTGATAACCCTTGGCCCATGTTACTATTCCTCTTTTCTACTTTCCAGCTTAAAAAGCTCCTGCCATATCTTCCTGCTAAAAGAAAAAAAAAAGTGCAGAAATAGGAATAACTATTTTTATTTTAGTGGATTTTTATGTAGCAAAGCACAGGGAGACACAAAGCAAAGCCAGGTAAATGGAGCTTTGACATTTAGACAGAGATCAGGAGTGCATTGCACCTTGTAGGGCTTCTGAGCAAAGGCAGTGATGGAGCCAGGAAACACCATCAACTTCTGTTGAACTCATGACTCCATTTTAATTCAAGCTGGTCTGAATGGGGAGGCAGTAGTGAGTGTAGGTGACATGATCTCTGTTTCTTAAAAAATTTTTACTTCAAGTATAATGACCAGCATTCAGCTTGCTGGAAGACAAGGATCATAGGATTGGAGTATGGGTCTCAGCAGTGATATTGTCAGTCAAGGAGAATCCCATGACAAAGCCTGCTATGATCCATGATGATGATCCTGTGATCAAAAACATGCCAGTGGAATTGATGGCCCATAGAGATGGGATTATTATGCTCTGAATAACCACAATATACCTCACTAGTGTTCTAGTATTGGGCATCATCTGCACCAAGTAAGGACTGTGTTTGTTATGGACCTACATGAAGGTAATCTTTTCTGTCGCCAAAGTCCTCCTATGTTTGGTGGCTAGAAGTGACCTGGAAGTAGGCTATAATTTTTAATAAAGGGATTCCTGAGAGCTACGAATGATGATGGAAACAAGAGATTTTTGAGGAAGCTGCTGGAAACAATCCCCAAAAAGCAGATCTGGCATCCTACTCTGAAAAGGGAGTTGGGGTGTTGGACACAGTGCTGGCCAAGAAAGCGTGTTCCTGGGTCTCACTGACAGAAGAGCGCTATTGCTATGTTAACCAGACAGCTCCTGCTGGAAATGGAAATTTATGCCGGAGTCTGAATGCACTAATTTGTGCCATACCTGGTAATCTACTGATCCTGCATTTACAATCATGACCCAAAGTGATCTGACTGTGAACTGAAGATCAGAGTGAAACTGTATGAATTGCTAATTCAACCTTCTCCTGGACTGTCTAGTGCCAATATAGCACACTGAAGTCAGAGAAAGTGCAGGTTAAGTAACTTGTGCAGTGGATAGTGCTTGATGCTTTAGTTCTGTTTTCCCAAATGTTCTGTTTCAAAACCTTCATCTATCTTTGAACTTCAAAACACAAATAGATTTACTAAGGCTTGGGTGTTGTTTTGGTCTGACCTTCCTATCCTGCAGAACAGTCTCTCATGATGAGCAATTACTTTGATTCATTATTACTTTTTGGAGTCATTTTTCCTCTAAGGTACACACTTTTGGATGAAGTAAAATATTAAACCTTTTGAAGCATAAGTTCAGTTGCTAGAAATTGAAATAAGCCCTTCATGCTTTATAAAAGGAATTTAAACTTCTATTTATAATGAAAATGGTACTCTAAATTCAGATGTGCTTTTGTTAAAAGAAGTGAATAACAAATTAAATTATTTGTTTTGGGGTTAAAGGGTTATATTTTCCACAACCAGTATTGCTTTTGGTACTGTATGATTATTATTGCAAACCAAATGACTTTGAACTAAGGATCCTATATTCAAGCACTATTAAAATAATTTTCATTATATTTTTTCTGAAACATTTTAATCAGATCATATAAAGCCAGGAAAATGAGGTAATATACCATGTGTCCACTTTTCACTCTCCATGATAATTGCTTCAGTTACACTTACCTTCTCAAATACTGTTGTTTTAATTACCTTATTTTGCAAGTCAGGATCTTTTTAACTGCTAAGTTTATCTGCAGTCAAAACCTACATATTACATATCCTCCATATAACCTTTAATGGTAAATTCTTATTGATTTAAATTATATTTTTCCAACCTAATAAAAATGAACAAAAATTTGAAATATTTTTAAGTAAAAGGAACAGATAAATATGCCTAAATACAATATGCACTTATGTATTTTTCTCCAAAATTGTAATCTATATTGTAGACCTGATTTTATATACACAAGTGTAATACTATTTTAAATTGTATTTCCCAAATAAACCAACAATTTCCTCTTATTGCTTACATTTTATTACTGCTGATGTTTTCATCTTTAAAATTTTGAGTTACTAGCAGTGTATGTACAAATACATGTAAACTTTTGACTATCCTGAACATAAAATTCAACCTTGCTAATAATGCATTGGAAGCTCTTTTGGCTTAGGTACAAAATGAAATCCTTCTGAAAGGATGCTCTCCTCTTAATCCATGAAGAAAGGAGACACAAAATTAAACACCTCTTATACACTCTTATGAGAATCAGTCAGTTTGGACATTACTAAGTGATATCTTGTAGTTCAAGGAGAAAAATATCAGTTCAAATTTCTTTCAGATCATATGGTTTGTTAGTTTTCAGATGTTATTTCCAAAGCAGGTGTATTTAGACACTTCAGAAAGATTCTAATTCAGTTTTTAGGGCAGACAAATTTTCGTTGGGACTTGAATAGAGCTGAACTTGTACTCTGTCCTCTCTTTCCTTTGACAAGAACCTCAGTCAAGGATTTGAACATTTACTGATTGCTTAGTTTTCTACAATCTAATTAATGAATTAATTTAATTAATTAGTTGAATTAATGAACACATTTAACTAATTAAAATTATTACTAACATATTCCAGTTTTCTAATGAGGTTCCTTTCCTTGCCAAATATGTTTCAAGGCCTATTTTATCCAAATCATCTTCAAGTCAGAGGACAGGAATGCAGTCCAGAATATCTGGATTTAATTTTCTTCTGTTAATGAAGCATATTCAGTATGGGTTAGCACCGTCTGTATTTGCCTCTTGATTTCCTCTTTCATACAAAACCATTTTTCATTCCTCCTACTTGCTCACCCAATGTTCTAATTTACTTCCTTCATTCCTCATGACGATTGCAAGCATTACAGATACTGAAGTAGTTTGTCAATGACTCCTTCTGTATTTTTCACTAGTAATTGGTAAATCAAATCGTTAACTGAACAGGCAACTTGCGTGTGGTGTGATACATTGATTTATCTTAAAAGTTTGCATTATAGGGTTAGCTATGATTAATTTAAAAGGAGTTGTCCTATGAGTATATGGCATATTTCTGATAACTATTTATCACCATTTCCTTCAAATAAGGGGTGGAGCTAATCTTGGAAAGAGCTTTGTGCGTTTGTTGGATGGAAGCTGAATGCCGCCCCAGTAGAAAATGCTGACTCATCTCAGTCTCTCCGTTTAATTTACACTCGTCACAAAGCAGCAAATGAGCTAAATAGTACCTGCAGAGGAGCAAACTAAAATTATTGCGTGAACCAGTCCTTGCAAAATACAAGGTTTAGTGAGAAAGGAAAAATGTGTTTTAAAAGGCATAGGTAGGAGTAGATTTTCAGAGAACAAGGATGTTGAGATATTTGCAGTGACTTAAGGGACATCCTGGTTTTGTTTGTCTAATAGCAGCAGAGCTGAAAAATTGCCAGTAACTCATTTGAGATATTGACATGTCGGTGGAATGGGGAAGGCTGTAGGGTGGTTTACGTCTCAGAATCTGAGAGCCTGTCTATAGTTTTGGGGATCTTTTGACTTTTAAGATGTCAGGATGTTAGCACATACCTGCACCTCTACATAGTTCAGGTGGCATCAATGGACTTGTCATCAGTTTTGGCACAGTAGCCTTGGCAAAATTTCTTGGTGGATTTTTCCTGGGACAAGACCAGTCTGTCACTTCTGAGTTCTCATTCCCTTTAAATCAGTAGGACTTTCCATCAGCAGTAAAATCCAGATTTCACTCAAATGTATAAAAAATATTTTCTAGTAATAAATTTGTTGTGTAGTTCTTGTTGGCATTTTCCCCCCATGTTATTGGAATTTAATTAGCATAGCACAGATTATCTTTTAGTAAATATGCAGCATGTTTATAAAAGCTAAATTGTTTTCCTGGTATGTTTCACTGACTGGTAAAATTAATGTTTTTTATTTGTTCAGATGGTTTTTTGGCCCAATCAAACGAGCAGATGCCGAGAGACAACTGTTATACCCTGGAAACCAGGCAGGAGCCTTCCTAATCCGAGAAAGTGAAAGTCTAAAAGGCGAATACTCACTTTCAGGTATATTCTAGTTTTTAATGTTAAGTGCTGTTTTAAAAATTTCTCTGGTGATCTGGACTTTTTAATCTTTGAGAATGATAAACTGTGAGCATGAAAATGAAATTAGGTTCATACTAATATTTATTTCCCAGGAGATATATAAAGAAAACTTGCCAAGAGTAATTTGAGTTTTTACTAACATTTATTTTATAGACTTTTTTTATTAATATGCCCAGAACAGAAATTAACTTTCTTATGCTTAGTACTTGCAGTGTGCCAGCTGCCTGAAAATAGAAACTATTTTCATGATTAAAATGCCAAAAATACATTAAGTTATACACTACTGTTCTGATTAGTACACAAAATAAAAATTAAACCATGTTGGCAGATATCCGCAGTTTAAGAAAATGAGATTTCTGCTAGAGCACACCCTTAGGTTTGTATTTATTTGTTTTCAGGAGCAAAATGATAGGCAGATCTTCAAAGCTGTACTCTAGAATCAGTCAAGTTTCATTAGAAAGTTAGTTGTAAACATGATCAAAGTTAGATTTCTGATGATGATGGGTTTTGAAATATATTTAAAGTCCTTTATTTGAATCTGAAAGACTATCAAATAAGGACACTTAGTTGATAATAATTTTACTTACTCAATTATATGTACATGTCATCTTTTCCATGTCCTAGATATTTGCCATATTTTATAGTAAACGTGACTGTTCATTGGTTATTTTCCACGAACATTTTCTATCAAACTTGTTATACAAGTGTGAGTCAAGAGCATAATGTCCCTGAGACAACTGGGCTGTAGACCCAAACTTCCTAATGTACTCTACCTATATAGTTCCATGCACTAGTAAAGGCTCTTGATGTTTGTGAATAAACTGTTGTCACGTGCAGAATTATGTCAGTAAAATGAGAGGCACCTTGTGCGTAACCAGATTATTTCATGTTGACTCTTCTTCTGCCTAGATGTTTATGTGCCAGTCACCTTCTGAGCACTACACAGAAACACATTAAGCAACTGAGTGAACTTTTGATGCATTCTTGGTTTCTCTTTCCAAATCATAAGGAAAGGGTATATACATGCAATGTCTTGTGGTAATGGGACGATTGCTTTTTATTGCCAAGACAAAGAAATATATGTTGCCTGTGGAGTGAAATACAGGGAAGTTTATAAAATAAATATGGTACTAACAATTTTGGGAGAGTTCTTTCCATAGTCTTCAGTTTGCCCTCAAAGAATTTTGTTCTTGCCATGAAGCCCAGATAAGAAAACTAACATCAGCAAGGAATCAGACTGCTCCTGAACTGTGACAGAACTCACCCCTGTGCGTGCTCCCTTTTATCCAAAGACCGTATTACAGCTGCAGACCTTTCAAAATGCTTTCCCTCTATATACCATCTTATCCCTTATATGGTTTCAGCTTCCTTCAAGTGTTTGTCATCAGTGAAATGATTTAGTCTAAGGACTGGGCTAGACCGATAACAGTGTGGTGTTATGCAGGGAAGGATTGATAGGCCTGTATTATTTGCTTAATGCTGGCACTTGAATACATGACACCTTACTAAAAATCAATGAAAAATCTTGTGCTTTTGCACCTAGAGGTGGAAATGCAATTTCTTTTTATTATTCTCCAACTGTAGCCTTCTAGGAAAGATTCAAAATCTTAATTCTTTACCCTGCATCCTGACTACTCCTCTAACAGAAAGGCAGCAGTACCTTATTTGAACTATAAAGTACTGCAGAGAAAAATCTGAGAGAATGAAAATAAACATTAGACCAGCATTTGTGGTAGAATGAGATCATCCTTTGATGCTGCTGTTTATTTTTTCCTTACAAACCGTGAATACAAACTATATTCTATCTGATTTAGTATATTTGATTCAATTGTAAAAGCTTGTGGTAGACATTTTTTCAGGTTTCTGTGTAAGCTTATTCAGGAAGAGGAGATTTGATGATGGCTGATAACAGCAATATGAAACCATCAGTGTGGATTTCTTCCATACTGGTTCGTTTGATGAAGGAAGGAAAGAGGGGCGCTGAAGAACCTAATACACATGGAGGCAAGGCTCTAGCTACAGGAGCCAGCCCTCCTTCGTGCACAAACAGGGGTTATCCTCTGAGCATGTATGCACATATATATGTGTCATCTCAGATTTATTAAACATTTGTGCTCTTTTAGGCAAAGAAAGAGAATAAACTCTGAAGCAGTCTGTAGACAGTGAATATTAGTGACATAATTTACCAGTGTTGCTAGATCTTTTAGCAGCTTCACAGACTTGAACGTAATTTAGCCTCAACATGTTACTTCATCTTGAAGAGATAAATATTTTTTGCTGCTTGCTGAATAGGCTTGGCTGAATGGCATCTGCTTGTGTTGTGAAAGCTTTTTTGCTTCCAATCTAATAGTTTATATAATGATCTAGACATTGTATGTCCATAAGCTCATTATTTATGTCTACTTTTTGGAAAGCTAGTGTAATCTAAAGCAAATGATGAATTGGATTGTACTGTGGGGAGTATTAATTGGAAGGAAGGTTGTTTAGTCCACCAGATGCTATGGAGAAGGCATTTTTTCTGGCTCTCTCCCCTTTATTCCATCAGGAGGAGTTATGACACTTAAAGCTGAGACAGAAAAGCAATGTCTTCTTGAGGAACAGTGGTTCAGAACTACTTATTTTAAAAGGTCTTGGATGGCTTATATCTCCATGGTAGCTGATACACTGACAGGGAAGTCACAACCTGGTATTTTGGAATATGTCCCTAATTTCTGTTTCCAATTTTTTCAGTGCAGAAAGAATAGATCTCCAAACTCCCATCCTCTGTAGGGCTGGTTGGTTTTGTTCTACCTTCTATTGTTGTTTTGGTTTCATTACAGGGTCGATGATAATGGCTAGAAGAGTGACAACCTAGCTTTCAGAATTGAGGTCTTTAAGAAAACATTGTAATTCTCTATCCAGCCTAATATTTAAGTGTAATTAAGCTAAAAAGGAAAAGAAGCAGAAAAAAGAGTTTTTTACCCGAGCACCCATAAACTGATTTCATTACTTCCATGCTTGATTTCATACTCATATCAGCAATGTATGAGACTTAACGTTAATGAGGGAAACGAATCTCCTTCGGAAAAAAAGAAAAAGAAATAATCCCTACCTTTCATTAAAATGACACTTTTCACTTCTGACTTGCCTTGATGGGAAAACTCACAATTTGTAATATGTAGACAAGAAATGACTATTTAAATTAAAACCAAAAAGTTATTTTCAAAAAGGTTTTTCTCATCTGTGAATGGTTATATGGAAAGCTCATCAAACCAGTAGGCCACCGAGATGTGTTGCTATCATTTAAGTGTTTGACATTTTAAAAATAGGTTTTCCCATTTTAAAAATGCACATGTTGTCGACAGATTTTTATGTTGATGACTCCAGCATCTGGTGTGAAATGTATTAAATTTTAAACATGTTGGTGCCATCTTAGACATTGCCTCTTTTTAATTAAAAGCCATAATTTAGATGTGCTCAGCTTAATTGACTGTCATTGCCAATGATAGCAGGAGGCTCTCTACTTCACCCCTCACTGAATAATGGTATCTGAAAGACTTATTGCATTAAATGACAATGTAAATGGTTTGTGTTTTCTTCCATTTTTTTTTTCCATGCTCCTAAAATAGATTGTGTGGTTTCCTCTAGGTCAGATTGGCTTTCAGCATCAGGAAAAATAGGTAATTGTTTAAGGCAGCAGAGTGGCAAAATCATGACCAAAGCAGGAGAATGATTTTCTACCAGCCCCTGCACCCATTCTGTGCTGGTGAGGGTAATCTCATAAGGCACCCTCCTCCCGTATCCACCCTGGCCACGGAGACCAAGCACAGATCCTGCTGGCAGCGCTGCACTGCCAGTGCTGGAGGAAGACTGCTGACAGGAGAGATACTGGGACACTGGTGGTAACGGTGCCTTAGTGTCTTCATGATTCATTGGGTGAAGTTGTTGTCTCTACTGATGCCACCATGAATTTTGCTGCCCTAGGAAAGGGTAGTAAATGATCTTATTCTCTTCCTTGGGGTGGCAAAATCTACTTCTGCACAGCCCATCCTTATGAAGATGGGAAACAGGGAGTGGAGAATGCTTCTGTTAAACTGGAAACATGAAGAAATCTAATGGGAAGCTGTGGTTCTTTTGTGAAGGGCAAGTGGAGGAGAAAACCACTGCAGTCTTCCAAACCCAGCTGCTGTCAAGCTGTATGAAGCTGAAGCTATGATCCTGTCCTGTTTATCAGTCTGGCATGGATGTAGGCCTGACTGGAAACACCAAGAGGGTTATGACTAGCACTTCCCTGAGTGACACGTGCTCTGTGTCGTCTTGGGCAGAGGAGCCACACCATGCTGCAGCACTGTAAGTGTGTGGTGCAGGGCTTGTACAGCCAGACTCAGCCCTGGGATATAAGTAAACAACCCCCTGTCAAGTACGAAACTAATCTCAGCTGCTTATCACAAGAAGAGATGGTATTGGTGTAGATATTCTCTCCATCTTCTCCACACACATCACTGCCCGACCTGGATACTGCCAATCATCAGGCTTCATACAGTGCTCATATAAGAAATTAGAACACATCCTTCAAACCAACTCTTGCATTAACATTAGCTGCTTCACAAGTAATAATGATAGTGCTGATAATAAATAAAGTTGTATATCACTTGTGATATACAACTGAGACTGGATTAACACAGTCATCCTGCTGGCCTTTTTTTCAATGCATCATAAATAGCAATTCATTTAGCCAGATGCACTTTCCTGTGAACTTTGGAAAAGTTATTACATTTTCAGTCTGTTATTACTGAATTACTCTTTCCTTCATCTTGCTTCAGCCCCAATTCCAAACAATAAATCACAAAAAATCTCATGCAATATCTAATTAAAAAATAATAATTATAGGTGTTAAATTAAAAAGAAATGGCATTTGAAAAATGTCATGTAATTATGTTTATACTCTGGAATTATATTTACAAATATTCTGATTTCTGGTCCTCATGCAGAATTGTAAATTCACAGACCTAAACATACTACCTGTGGCAGATATAAAACCCCCTATTTTCAACAGCTCCTATATGCCCTCTGGTGGCCTGGAATGACAATGGCACAACACAGTCGAAAAACATTTGATCATATACATGACAGTACGTAAGGAAGGAGAGTTTTTAACTTAGTCACTTAAATGGTGAGACAAATTATAATTTATATCAGCTTTGTTAATTGCATGCAACTAATAATTTTCTGTATTTTTTTCTAGATAAAATATGTAGCTGTGTATTCTTCTATTATTATAACCAAAAGGATTGTAAAAATCCATGCAGTGTTACAGTAGGAAGGATCTATCAGCTATAATATCTCCAGAGGAGAGCAATAGCTTTTTTTTTTTTATAATTAGATTTTCAAATGTACCAGACTACGACTGCTTCTACAATTAAAAAATATTTCAGTTAAATTATTTAACTAAAAGTACCCACTAGTCAATATGATCAAATTGAATATGTTTACTGTAATTTTTGCTACTAAAATATATACTGGAGGTAAACAGGAGAAGACCTTTACCCTATGCCTCCCTTTTGCTTTTCAGACTTTTGTCTTGTGTGAGGGGCCTGTGGAGGGGACAATGGTAATGTCCTAAATTGATGGGTGTCAAAGGAGCCACCTGGCCTATTGGAAAGGTGTCATGTTGGGTGATGAGGACCAGGATGGCAACTGGACCATTCTTCTCCCCTTGAGAGTTCTTTCTCCACTCATCATGGAAAAGCACTGTTGTTTCGTTAAATGCAGGGTGGAATACCCCTCTGATTTTTCTCCCTTTTTTTAACCTATTGCTACTTGTCTTTTTCCCAAATGTGATGCTTCACATTTAGTCCCACTCCAGTGTTTCTCCTTCTGACCATTCCCCAGACTCACTAGATGATTCCCATTCTCCTTTTTGGCTCAATTCTCAGTCTCATTGTCCCCCACACTAACTTGGCAGCCTACATCCCTTCACATTGCTTCCACACCAGCTCTAACAGGTGGCAAAAAAACGCTGTCCACACTTTCAAATACTTGTCCCTCCCTTAATCTCATTACAGCTTGGTACCATTCCTTGAGCTCTGAGCATTTTTCCACTTGAAATTCCTAGGATCAGAAAACCTGCTTCCACTGATGCATGTATATTCTGCAGAAACTTTATCCTACTACTTGAAGGTCTTCCCTCTTAAGTGAAGCTTTATATGGTCAGGATTCCTCATTACCATCTAGTTTCATCATGGAATGCTGTTAATATTAGAGCTAAGAGCCATGTCAATGACAGGAGCTAAATCAGTTACCCTTCAGTACGTAACACAAACTCTCCATTACCCATTGGAAATGGACAGTGATGTTTCAGTCATGGAGTGTCATGCTAAATGGTACCCGGCATATGCAAGTAAATCCATTTCCAGCTCTTCAGAATAGCCCTCACTGCTAGCACTCAGCCTGACTATGCTTCTACTGATATTCCTTTATAAAGGAGATCTCTAAGCTAGTGGTCTCCAAACTTTTTTGATTGTGCACCCCCCCTACCAGTAAAAACATTTTTGAGTGTTCACCCCAATATTTATTTGGAAATTACGTACGTGTAGCACTGTACTGATAGACTATGTACATTATAGAACATAACAAAAAAAAAAAAAAAGAAATTAAAAAAAGAATGAGATAAAGGTGAAATAAACAGGTTTTTTTTTTTTTTTTTTTTTTTTCATTAATGGTACAAAAAGTACTTTTTTCCTACATCCCAGTGGATTGTCTTGTACACTCCTTGGGTTGCAGGCACACTGCTTTGAAGACCATTGCTCTAAGCCATATGTGACAGAGATATCAGAAATGGCAATTACAAGCCTAATATCCCT
Source organism: Antrostomus carolinensis (assembly GCF_000700745.2). Lineage (NCBI taxonomy): Eukaryota > Metazoa > Chordata > Aves > Caprimulgiformes > Caprimulgidae > Antrostomus > Antrostomus carolinensis. The sequence goes on along the minus strand of NW_010337937.1, from coordinate 29,616 downwards.
TAAATGATGCACCAGGTGAGCAACAGTGCATTTTTTGTCCATCTCTGGTATGCTGCTGGTCCAGGTCTAGCCCTAGCATGCAGTGGCCCAGCCTTCTTTCTGACACCTCTAAAGAGTGCTCTGATGGTCAAATGGAGGGACACTTTTGGTGTTATGGCATATAGGTAAATAACCTAGAGGAGGTGAGGAGAGAAACATCTTGCTGATTGGGAGAAACAGATTAGAATAAAACACATATCAATGGAAAGGGAGTCATCAGCTACTCAAAACAAAACATTATTTGCCTGATCTTTAGATATTCCAAACATGCACAAAACTCAATAAAAACCATGTAAGATGTGAGTGCTTTTCAGAGAATCATGGCCATGTGGAGGGTATATTTATTTGCTCTAAAATGCCTGCCAGCCCAGCAGTTGCTATTTGGAATGTTAACACTGATAAATGAAATATTAAAAACTGATTAAATTATTACTGTGAATTAGATGCTCCTGGCTGGTTTTGGTGTCCTAAAAGATGGAAAATATGAGCTGCCTCACAGGAGATGTATTTATGTATTTTTGTGTCAGTTCTTATGGTGCAAGCAAGAATCTCTGAACATGAATGGCTGAAGACTGGTAGACAAGATATGTTGAGCTATCTAAACAGTGGGCTTTGATTTGAATTTTTTTTTTTTTTATATATAGTTGTCACCTTTGAAATGAGAATAATTTATTTTGAGTTCCTCATAATACCTCATAATAGGAACCTTATGATGGTTTGGCCATAAACTGTATTGTACCACTGCTATAATTCCTGGAAACTTAATATATTTAAATCTTCTTAGTTTTTGATGGTGTATCTGTGAAGCACTACAGGATCAAAAAGCTGGATGAAGGAGGCTTTTTCCTAAGCAGAAGGAAAACTTTCAAAACTCTGAATGAGTTTGTTGACTATTACAGTAAGAACAGTGATGGCCTCTGCGTGGTGCTCAGAAAGCCATGCCTAAAGGTAAGAGTGGATGCTACACTGTGCAACATATTTGTTGCAGGCTAACTCATCAAATATCAGTGAGAAGGTGTTAACCCCATCTCTGCTTCTACCATTTCAAAATGCTGATGATCTGCTTATTTTCAGGAAGTTCTGGGTACAGTATCTTTCTTAAAATGACATGTTAATAATAAAATACTATGCCATTTTTAACAAATAATTGTGTGACTGGAAGAGAAAATATGCCAAATCATAATTTATGAACACCTTTTTATAAATGTATATGGAGATGAAATCTCTAACTTCATAATTCTAGCTGTCCATAAGTAATTACTGAGACAAAACCACAAGGTTCAGGTAAGCAATATGTCACTGTTCAAAAAGCTTGCTAGATGGATGATTTATAATTTTTACTTTTAATGGAAGGATATTTTCTTTAAAGTATTTCTTATTTCTAACCAAAAGTACCCAGGATGTGGTCTGTATTTTATGTTCTCAGCTCACTTTATCACACGTGTGTACTCTATGGAAACATTATATATCAGTTGCAACTTTATATGACATAGTTAAGAATGACTTGTATATGCTGTTGAAAAAATGTTAGAAGTCTTATTTGTTTTCTTTTACCAGGTACAAACTCCTACTACTTTTGATTTGTCATACAAAACTGTTGATCAGTGGGAGATAGATCGACAATCTCTGAAATTGTTGAAAAAATTAGGATCTGGTCAGTTTGGTGAGGTATGGGAAGGACTGTGGAATAATACCACCCCTGTGGCAATCAAAACATTAAAACCAGGTATGTGAATTACTCTTAAATGCTAATAATGTGAAATGTTAGCAAGGGTGCTCCTTTATGTTTTAAATGCTACTGAAAAGAGAGCCTGTCCATATATGCAACCATTTGTAAAATCCATACACTTAAACATGAAGGTTAGTAAAGCTTCAAGTCCAGATGTTCTTTGGTATTTCGAATTAGAATTTTATACAGTTTTCTGTTTCCATATGAGCTGAACTCATTCTTATTCAACCTCTATATTACATAAAAAGGCAACCCCAGCAATGCCATCTCTTTTGTACAGTATTGCTTCTTCAGAATTGAATGACTACATTTCATCTACAGGTGAAGTAAAAAATTTACTACTGGAATTTCTTCTAATGAGTAGATGCTGTATTATAATGATTCATTTGGTAATATAGAATATGTACTGTGTTAAGTTTGTATTTTAAAAGTGCCCTAATCTTAATATTGATTGAAAAAAAATTCTTAATGTTTTTGATACACAACATGAATACCCAATATTTGCATATAATATAGGTTTGGTACTAATACAGCTTTTAACAATTTTCTTAATTATTTTTTATTAACTTCAAGTAATTTGTGCATTTTAAATTGACAACGCAAAATATCTGCCAGCAGATGGCAAGAACCTCATAGATAAGAAAGGTAACCTGGATGATATATGTGTTTTTTAAAAAGAGATAACAATATAATGAATTGTGGTTAATTGAAAAAGCTTGTGTTGGGCATTAATGATCATATTTCAGGAAGCAGAACAGATTCAGATCTTTGATTCAGAATAACAGCAATATGCTTGGGCGCTGCTTGAATGGTCTCCTGAACAAGGAGGAATTTAAGCATGTGTTTTAGGACTATCTTGTAGCAGGATATTGTTTGTGTTTTGGGACTTGCAAATTGAAAGCAAATAAGCATCTTTTTTTTTCCCTGCTTAACTGAAATGAGAAAAAACTGCTCAAACTAAAGGCCTTCTATAATTCATGTGAAAGACAGTATACTTTTTTCAGTGAACTGATGCATCTCCCTAGTGACCTGGTAGACACAGAAACCATCCTAGAATCTTTCCCTTTCCTAAGACAGTATCCACTAAGTCTATACCTTTTGTGACAGGGATCCACATGCCTATTTTTATTGAATTTCGAAACCACAGGTCTGAAACCAGTCTTTCTCCTCGTGTTTGACCTGGATCTTTCATTCTGCACTACAAGCCCATTACCTCTTGTTTTACACACCATGACTAAAAAGTACCTATTATTTTCTTCCTCTTTACAACAGTGTTGTACATACTAGAAAACTATTATCAAGTTCTTCTTTGGTCTTCTCTTCTTTAGGTTAAACAGCTCAACCAGATTCTTCATGTAGCTCAGATGTTTTATGTGTCCCATTGTTTTCAGAAGACCTTTACTGGGCTGTTTCAAGGTGGTAACTGTATTTTTTCCAAGTATGATACTAAAAGGAAGAACAAGTCTAGACGTGTAAAGGGAGGGATTTGTTTCACATTTCTGACATGCTGGACCTCTCAGTATCATGCTTGCCTTTCTTTTACATAAGTCAAGAACCTAATTTGTCCATCTGAGTTTACTTTCCTTTAATGATTTAATGCAACATCTGGACAAACCTGTTTTATTGCAGAAGACTGAAGGGTCCTTAATAAAGTGTGAAATCTCTTAAATGATTTCAAAAGAAGGAAATAAATGAAGCTGGAGTTAATTTTTGTGTTGTTAAGTTTTCTTTTAGAAGTTGTCTTTTTCTTTCCTCTTTAGGAAAATATGTAGCAATTAGAACTCTAGGAAGACTTGTTTCCCATAAACCAAAATAATTAGATTTTCAGCAAATTGCAATGCATACATTTCTACTTATTTTCTTTAGCAGGAAAGTGGAGCTGACATTTATCTGGTATTGCATATGCAAAAATTGGAAGCTATCTTAATTGTATTTCATCTCCTTCTCTTAATAACTTATTTCAAAACTCTAATTCAGTTTTTCCTTCTGTATAATGTGGACAGTACACATTATCAATTCTCCATGAAACAAACTTCTATTTTAATAATGGATTGAATCAGAATGACAAGACTATCTGAAATAGATTTTAATGTGTTTAAGGCCAGACCGATCTGTGGAGATCCATTCTTTGACTATTGCTCCATTCAGTATCCTTTCAATGTCTTGCTGGTAAAGCCCAGAGTAAATACAATACTTTTAGAGCAACGTGAGCAGGAAAAGAAGTTCTTTTTCAGTTCCTATAATAATAGTGTATCCTAAGAATGCACTTATAGAAGGGTGTAAACCAATAAAAAATTATTGCATAAATTTATTCAATAGGTTTATTGTCTAAAAATTAAATTTTACACTAGAATAAACATAATGGTCACTGCAAACTCATTATTACCTACAGACTAGCACAGCATAGTGGAAGATATCCCTTCAACTGTGATACTTTTTGTAGTATCATAGTTAGGCTGGGAAAAAGGGCTTGATTAATCAATACTTTTTCCATCTCTGTTTTTTTTCACTCTAGTTTGACTCCTGTTAAGGTCAACAATAGTAGTCTCATTGATTTCACAGTGGGTTATATTGAGTTAGGGCAGACACAAGACCCACCTGGATGTAATGCATTGGACTTAGTGATGCTCAGAATGAGGACTTTGATTCTCAAAGCCATCTTGATAAATTATATAGGTAATACTAAATCTCTTACCATTGTTCTTTGTGAACTATCTTGTTCTATAAAAACAGTTCAAACAATCTCAGATGGAAGCATTTAACCTTTTAGTAGACACGTCTAGGGAGTTATCCTATTCTACACAATGTTTTTCACTGTTTGGAGTGTTTTACTGTAATCAGTTCATTGATTTTATTTAGTTTTTTCTTGTTGTTACTTTTGACAAATAACATTTCAATGACTAAAGAAAAACCCCCATACCCTCACCCTAATCTGAATAATAAAAGCTTAGCTTGGTACTAATAAAATTACAGCAAATTTAGGTCTGATAATTTAATTTATCATAACATAAAGATGATAAGTGAATGGAAAACTTAGTAGTTCATGAGTAATCAAGAAATACAACATATGTTAATGATTGAAGCTTCCTATACTCATATGGGCAATATTTCAGGCTTCAAGTGTAACATGCTGTAAAACAGTCCTCTCCTGTTGCTTGGCTCAAAGATCTAAATCAGTTGTATTTACTCTGCAGGAGGAGGGGTGTGTTTTAAATCAAAGTCTTTTTGCTAAGCTGCTTTACAGTGTAGACCCTCTGGAAAAGAAAGTAAACAGAACAACAGAGGAGTGTAATAAACTGGAAGTGATCTGACAAATACAGTGGACTGAGATAGAAAGAGTTGTATTAAAATGGCTTTACCACCAGAGAAATTGTGACATGGAACCATGATCTCATTTCCAAGCAGGAACAGGTTTATCAAGTAAGGTACTCACATAGCAAACAATATAGAAGAACCTAATACAATCAGTATATCATAGATTTATAGGTCTGAAGGCCAGAAGGAAGTTCTGCTAGTTTCAGTTTTTCTGTTGAGCATTGTTTTGCAGTGTACCTGTCCTGGATCATGTATAGTCTGAATACTTTGCTGTTAATTGCCATTACATTTCACCCTTCTGCTGAGATGTAGTATTTATATTTAATAAAAACAGCTTGTTCTTGACTAGAGAACAACTAGAAGTCTTCTAGTCCTGACATGGAGGCACAGAGAGAAGTTGTCTCTGCTATCTTTGACAGTTTGTGTCAATGGTAATCAATTATATCACTATGCCTGTGAGAATGTGGGCCTAATTTCTCATCTGGATTTACCTGATGTCTTCAGTTTAACTCTTGTTTTGTCTTTTTGTAATAAAATAAAAGCCTCCTCATATGCATTATTTTTCCTTTCTGTTCCGGAGTCACATACAAAGTGAGTTAAACCAATCTTCAATTGTCTTTATAAAGGATAAATATAGTTTCTTGTTATATGGTACTCTCCTAATTTCTCAAGTAGTTTTCTTGGATTTATACTAATTTCTAGCTATTGCTGCTAAAAGGCTTAAAATGACTGTGTTTAGATAGATGACCTTCCAACCTGTAGGAAAAATTAAACTCCCAGAATTCTGGTGAGATGACTGAGTGATGCATTTTTCCCAGAGCCACTTCTCACTTGATGCAAATGTGTGATTCCTGAATTGTGAGTAATTAGGGTATTCAGAAATCTGTTTCCATTCCAGCTTGGATCAAAAGACAATTTTCAGGTATTGCCTACAAACTGGAAGTTTCACAAGTGTTTATTTCAGAAACATTGACACATACCATACTAGCTACATTTTTCCTATTTTTAGGCGTCTAACATCTTAGATATATTAAGCTTTTTTAATAATTAGTGGGAAGAAATAAACACGTCAGATAGATAAATTATACTATAGGTTAGAAATATAAGTTATAATGAGAGAATAACATGCTATTAAAGCTTGTTCCTTTCAATTGATTGTAAACTCTGGAGAACTAACTCAGATATAGGTGCCTGAATAATTGCCTACAGTTGGAGGAGGTGAATTCAGCTACCAACAGTGTTCTATAATTCCACAGAATTTACAACAGTAACAAAACCGAGGAAAATGTCAAGCTGGTGGAGTCTATCAGATCTTAAACTGGTCAGCCTGGGAGCCCTCTGAGCAAGAGCTGCAGAAGGATTTGGGTTCCTAAGGAGGAATTTTAATGATATTTTTTAAAAATGAGATTCACAGAGGTGATGAGTGGAATGTATTTGGTTTGTGTGGCAAGGTTTTGGTAGCGGGGGGGACATAGGGGTGTCTTCTATGAGAAGCTACTAGAAGCTTCCCCTGTGTCCAACAGAGCCAGATGCATCTGGCTCCAAGATAGACCCACCGCTGGCCAAGGCTGAGCCCATCGACGATGGTGGTAGCACCTCTGTGATAACATATTTAAGAAGGGGGAAAAGTTGCTGCGGAACAGCAATTGCAGCTGAAGAGAGAATGAGAATATGTGAGAGCAACAACTCTGCAGACACCAAGGTCAGTGAAGAAGGAAGGGGAGGAGGTGCTACAGGTGCTGGAGCAGAGATTCAGCCAGTGGTGAAGACCATGGTGAGGCAGTCTGTCCCCCTGCAGCCCATGGAAGGTTAATGGTGGAGCAGATGACCACCTGTAGCCCATGGAGGACCCCACACTGGAGCAGGTGGGTGCCTGAAGGAGGCTGTGACCCCATGGAAAGCCTGCACTGGAGCAGGATTCTGGCAGGACCTGTGGAGAGAGGAGCCCACGCTGGAGCAGCTTACTGGCAGGATTTGTGATCCCATGAGGGACCCATGCTAGAACAATCCATTCCTGAAGGACTGCACCCTGTGGAAGAGACCCATGCTGGAGCAGTTCATGAAGAACTGCAGGCTGTGGGAAGGACTTGCATTAGAGAAGTTCGTGGAGGACTGCCTCCTGTGGGAGCAAACCCTATGCTGAAGCAGGGGAAGGATGTGAGGAGTCCTCACCCTGAGGAGGAAGGAGTGGCAGAAACAAAGTGTGAAGACTGCCTGCAACCCCCATTCTCCATCCCCCTGTGCTGCTGAGGGGGAGAAGGTAGAGAAATGGGGAGTGAAATTGAGCCATGAATGCATTTTCAGATGTCTATAGAATCCTTTATCTTATGCAGTAACCCTAATTTCAAAGGAAATATAAGTTCCTAGCTTTATAGGAACCTGACTGAGTACACAGTTGCTTTAGGCATCAGGTGAAAACATTGAGCAGTGGGGGTTTGTTACTGTGTTCACTGCACTATGAAGACCAAATTTTCCACAGGGAATATACTGATACTTAATAATGAGCCATCCGTCCTGTGATGAAGAACTGCACTGCATGAACCAATGGCAGCCTTCCTCAATCTTCTGGTGGTGAGTTGCTTAAATATTTCAACAGTCCATTGAAGACACTTCAGCTGCCTTTAAAAGTGGATGCATATTAGTATTTCTTGGCCACAGTGATTAAAATGTATGGCTCCTAGGCTAGAAGGTGCAGAACTATAGATCTAAGTAGGTTTAAATTAGAGGTGATTTCTGGCAAAACAGCACATCATAGAACACATTAAAGAAACATATTCCAACATTTTGTTCTTAAGAAGGACTTTGACATTTATAAAAACATTTTTCATTCAAAAATCAATTATAAAAACGGTGTTTTCTTCAGGTACTGATCAATCTACTCCCAAACTGGTGCCCTACACAAGGGATACTTGTTTCAGGAAAGGCTTCTGTTAACTAGTTGCTTTTTGATCAAGTGGTTTCTACTTACAGTAATCTGCTCTTCATACTGTGTTTACCACTTACAGCTGAAAAACATACTTCATTAAAAACACATGTAATTCAGATACAAACTAAAAAACTCCAGGTATTTGAAACTCCATGTGGCATATTTTCTATATATTTCATTTATATAAACTTCCTCAAAGAAATATATAGTAACATCTTTGCCACTATTGTGACAGGCTTTATCTAACTAGTTTGTAACAAGAATGTTCACCTGTTTTTAGAGGCAGTTTTTACTTTGCTTATCTAATTGGTAAAAACTAATCTTAGAAAAAACACCAATAAAGACACTTTTTAATGTTTTCAATTAGGACCCAATGAACTTATTAACTGCTGTATAAGAGCTACAGGGCTCTGGGGGGTTTTGGGCACTATCTGTTTCTTGTGCTATTTAAAGATATAAGCTAAATAAAACTGAAGGTTACATATGTTTTTTTAAAGGTGCAGGAAATATTTATTGATCTTTGTCACTGGTTTGTTATTGTTATTATTATTAATCACTTTTATAGCATAAGGAAGGATTTACTCCTATTCAGCTAATAGAATGATTACTTCCTGATCAATTTATTGGAAGGTGTCACATGTGAAAAACATGTTGCTTAGTTTCAGTTTGTTGGAAGAAGTTTATAGCATGATTAAACTGAGAGATTCCTTGTAGGCAAGATTTGATGATGGGAACAAATCAGACTGTCATTTTGTATGGTGGGAAGAAATCCTCTATAATGATCCATAGAGGGCAGGTGATTTGGTAGACCCTGAGTTAGCAAACACTTTATCCCTTTTTAGGATCAACTTGTCAAATTTTGGCACTGATGCTGAATCACTTGTCAAGCTTATGCATTTACCTTTGGAAGCAGAATACCTCACACCATGCAGCTTCTCTGTAGACTTTAGGATGATTTCTGTGACAAATGCATATATCTTGAAAAAGTAAGCAAATGGACCACAATATTATACCAGTATCAAAGTGAGTCCAAACCCTATAAAGACAGACCTAGGCTTTTTCATTTTTTGAAATCTAGGATGGGTAGGAATTTCAAATAAAGCTGCAAAGAGTGTGCTGATCTAAACAGGAAAAGGACAGAGTGTTAGCATTACAGATATTTGTTTTTTTCCACCTGTCATAATTTCTGCTTTATCCAGACCAAGTATGAGTCATTTACTTTTCATGTAGACCTCCACTTTCCTCTGACAGTGACAAAAGGAAATGAGTATAGCCTGTACCTGTTGAAGAGATGTATTATTGGCTGCTATCCATTTATTGATGGCATGGAAATCCATTAACTTTCACCATCCTCCTAATGGTGTCCTATAAAGTATTGTGAAATTGGACCCTGTGGGATTGCCAAAGAAAGTATGAGGACACAGGGGAGAGGAGCACCTGTCTCTTGCAATAATCTTTGCTCTCACAAGTTGCAATGTCAAGTGGCTCTTTTTTCATAAAGTCTATGCCAGAAGCATTTCTGAGTCATTCCTCTTGCATTGATGAGAGGATATGAAATCACACATCATTGCTGTGTTTGGGAAATAAGTTTTCACTTTTCAAGAGGCGACATTCAAGATAAGTGTTGGGTGAAGGTGGCCCAGGCTGATTTGCCAGCTCGTTCTGTAGAACAGATTTTCTGGTAGAGTTTTATTGCTGAACCATTTAGCATCCACCCAGCACTTCACTTCATTTAAACATCCATGTTTGGAACAGAGCCAAACTCCCAAATGAACCTTGTTGATTACCTAATGTTAAAAAACCATAAAGTAAAGACTCTTACTTTTGCAGCCTTGCCTTCTCAAATGACTCAGTCTGCTTAAACTAAAAAGAGTTTGTTTTTAACTATGGCATAGAGTCGACTAGACTTAGGTAGATTTCCACCCCCCCAACTTTCACTCTAATATTTTCTCAATGCAACTATTTTGATTTGGGAGGAAGAAAACATTTGAGTAGTTGGATAATTTCACATTTGTTTGTACAAATATTGTGAAGTAGATGTTATTTACCATCTTCCTGAAACATCCAAGAATATCTGACCTCTACTGGAAAATTCACAGAGAAAGCTTTGCTTCTTTATTTGTGCATGTTTTTTCTAATCAATCCCCTATTCAGGACATATATGCTCTAATACTAAATTTGCCACTGACTTTAGCTCCCTGTGCCATTTCTGTATTGTTTCTTTTACATAGTTTATGCATTGGCTTACTGTATATACAAATAGCACTAGAGATATTATGACCTTATGTAACACTTAAAAAGTTGGGATCATTAGCTGTTAAGATACTTCTGTATTTCAGGGAGTATAAAATTACTGTTACATTTGTGCATACGCTGGTATTTCTAATAAGGTTACTATTATATGAATGTTATAAACAGTTATTTGTATTTATGTCTATAAAATGCACACATCTACTCCTTATATGTGAAAGTGATTTCAATGCTTTTAGGCTTCAATTGCTGAAGCTGAAAAAATAGGTGCGACAAATTCTTATTGCAGCACTATTTTGCTGTCAGAAATTTTATGTTAATCACCCAGGCACTCCTACCTCAGTTTCTGTCAATTTCGTTAAACCAGTTGCAACATAATTGTTTGCTTAAATTATATCAGTAGACATTCTAGCCTCTCTTTTTTTCTGTTTGAGATGCCTGGGGGTGGTTAATTTTAGCCTTTATATTTCTGGTGGCTGGAACATGTATGTTCTATGTTCTTGTGCAACTGGCATGTTTCACTCATTAACTGTTTATTTCAGCTACCCTTTCTGTTTTCTGTGGGAACTGTGAAGATTTGAGACGCTAATGTACTCTGAAAGACAGAAAATAATCTCTATTATTCCCTTAAGACTGCCAGGCTGGTAGGAAGGCCTTTAATAACAGCTTATGGTTTGTTTTATGCTGTTGTTTCAGGTTCAATGGATTCAAAGGACTTTCTGAGGGAAGCACAAATAATGAAGAACTTGAGACATCCAAAGCTTATACAGCTTTATGCTGTCTGTACTTTGGAGGACCCAATTTATATTATTACTGAGCTGATGAGATATGGAAGTCTTCTAGAATACCTTCAAAGTAAGCAAAAGTCTATAAACTCTTTTCAAGGGGTGTCACAGCTGTCAGTTTAGTAAATACACTAACGCAAAAGATAGAAGTACAATATTTTGGTTTAATATAAAAGCTACATTGTTTGTTGCATGTGGGGATAAGAAAGAGGAAAGAGGTTTATGAATTTTGGACATGCCACAATATTTGAGAAGTAGGAGAGAATCACATTCACAGTTTGATTCTTGCCGTATAATGACCCACATTTTTCCACCCAGTACTCTGAGTAGATGGGAATATACACAGACAGAATGAAAATATAAGCATCCAGAAGGGTAGGTCATCATATTTGACATGAAATAGAGGCACTTCCACAAAATGTACTTAACAGCTTTGAAATCTAATACTAGGCAGGGAAAGCCTTTCACTGTGAATTTGTCCCTTGCCTATCACATCAGGGCTTTTATCTCAGCAGCACTTCAAAGTGCTCTTTTGAAGGCAAATAATAATTAAAAATAAAGTTGTACAGCCTGGAACAGACTAGCATAATGATTGCACTTTACATTCACCCTTGCTATTGAGAAATGCTTGGTTCTAGTTTTGTTACCCATTTTCAGTTTAGCAGATGTTTCTGAGATGCTAAATGTCTCTACAGCTGTAATGATCTCTTGAAGACAAAACGTTCACAGAGATTGTCTTGCTAAATTTCTTCTCTGTCTCCAGCCCACAAGGCAAAGCCCTGTGAAATGCTGCAGACAGTGTTTACCATGACACATGCCTTTCCCCATCTTCTGTGTGGGACAATTTTTAAAGTGAGGTTCAGTCCAGGGAATAGCTAAATAAATCTCTGGTACAGGGTGAGCCCCACCAGGACCTGTGCAGAGATGAGCTGCAATAAGCTTGGGCCAGATCATCTACAGTTTTGTAGGCATTTGGTGGTCAGAGGTATTGAGGCACAAATTTCCTTTAAATTCTCATATTTGGTGCCTTTGTGTGCAGATTGCTGCTTATCTGATTGAGAGAGCCTGGCACATCAGGAAATGATTGCTGTGTATGGAAACTTATTGTGTGGGAGAAATAGCTTTGAGAAAGCCAGGGTGAGTCACAGCTATTGCAGAGGTGAAAATTGGCCTGTTTGTGCACGGAGTACATGTCCAGGACGCATCAGCATTGCAGCCTGTGTGTAGATCAGTTGCCAGCATGTGCACAGAAGTGCCCTTGCTGTGGGCAGCACATGGGTGCAGCCTGATCTTTGCCTAAGCATTCATTCCTATGGCCCTGCATCAGAGAGACTGTGGAAAGTCAGTTGGTTTCCAGGCAGCCATCAAGATAACCATAAAAATGGCCAGCTGAATCCCAGCCTAGTGCTATCTCTCCTTGTCAATGGCCTATGCACAGGGGGATAAACAGAACTAAGAGGTGGAGGCAGAGATCCAAGTGCTTTGATAGGTATTGGTTAGAGAAAAGTCGCTGCTGTCACTGAGAGTAATAAGGAAAGAGATTTGAAGCTTTTGTAGAGTTTTGTGACTGGAAGTGTTCTGTATCGGCTGGTGGCCAGTGCACAGCTCCTGATAAGCTTTATTGAGACTCAGCCAATGCAAGAACCAGGAAAACATTTCCAGAAGGCTGCTGTCTCTGTGTGCAGTATGGGTAAATATGGTAAACTGGAATAGGGGGAAAGTCCAGATATCATTCTTTCGTTAAGTTTCCCCTCCTAGAAATGCATGGTATGTTTTTCCAGCTTTAAAAATCCCTAATATTTCATGCATAGTGATTATCTCATTCCACCATAATGACAGCTACTTAATAATGATGGGCATATGAATTCCCTGTGCACCCTGTGAACGCACTTTGGGATACTTCTTGATGAACACTGCTATGCAGAGTTACTGAGCTGCCAACAGTATGCAACTGAAAACTTTTTTATGTTATTGAATGTGAATGAAATGTGTCAGAAATGTATGAGTGTTTTTATCAATTCTGATAGACCTGGGGCTTTTTCTGGCAGGGATGCAGTCTTGAAGTTCAGTTAGTTATTACAGAGGCAATGCTCTCAACAGGGGAAAGTGCTGCTTATCTATCTATCTATCTATCTATCTATCGTCAGGCAACTGTCAATGAGAATATTTTCCTGTCTTTCCTATATTAGGTATTGTGATTGATTGCTTAGAACAGGTGGAGATCCTAAGCCTTCTTTAATATTTTTTTTCTAATAAATTTTTCATATAAGGGTGATAGTTTTGTCAAAAAATATTGGTGAAAAAGGATGTGGAAGTGCTACATTTTCTTTATAGTATAAAGAACAAGCCAAGGGAAAGTTTTAGAAATTCACCAGTAGTACCTGGTTTGAAGTGTGAAAGTTATATTAAATTTGACTTTTTGTTGTAATTTTCCTCCTTTAAAACACTTTAAAACAAACTAAAGCACATGTATACCCATATAAATACAGCTGTAAACTCTTTCAACCTGCTCTGAACCGGTTAGATGGGAGCTAGCTCTGATCTGGGAACCTCTGTACTTGTACTAATGCAGTGCTGTGCTTGAATTTGCATGCTTTGGCTGGCCCAACCTGGGATTTTGGAGGTATGGTCAGAAATCTTTATGAGACAACCATACACAATTTGCCCTTCAGATCCCAAAGAGACATGTGCTTTCATCCTCCATATTTGTGCACATTTTGCAGCTCCTGATCAGCTGAGGCTCCTCCTTAAAGCTTTCCCTTCTTTAGCTCCAGAGCAGCAGCAGTGCAGAACAAGCCTACAAAGAGAAATCCTCCAAGAAATACTGCAGCAGCCAGGGCAACAGTGGCCTCTTCCCTTCCCTCGGCCCACATGCTAAAGGCAGTAAGTCAGCATAGTCTGTGGTCCCAAACAGGCCCCAGTGGAAGAAATAGTCTTTCAGCTGCAACTCCACCATGAGAGGTGGATCTTGTCCTTGTCCTTTAGCACAGTACACCTGTGTGTCCTGCAAGGAATACGATGGGGAGGGTTTAATAGCTCTGATTCCTATTCTGCACTGAAGCAGCTCATTAAACTCAATGCATATGAGTCATCCTTTTTTTTGCCATGACATTGCTGTGTTGTGCCTCTTGGAGCAAACTTGTGTCAGGCCAGCCTACAACATCGGCAGAACAGTGACAGACCTGTGCTTGAGTCTATCTGCATCCTTGTCTGCTTTCATCAGGAGATCACACTCTGTGCAGACGAAGGAGCAGTGTGAAAGGGAGCATGGAGAGCGGGATTTTAAACTAAGATACATAAACTAGTTTCTAAAACCCAGGTACTCATGCAAGGTACTTGTATATATTTAGTAATTTTCTGATTAAATACAGCATAAACATCATCTGCAGATTTATATCTTTGTCCAGTGAGCTGAGTAATAAATGTTGATGTCTGCCAGTTATCAGAACTGCAAAACTTCAGTGTTCTATTATTCTGTGGACTGATGATAGATTTTCTTGACGGTTAAGCTGTAGATTTTCACATAGCCTGATTTTTCTTCCTCTCTCTTTTAAAGGTCAAGGCACCTATTAAGCATATATGTGGGAGAGAAAAAGATTTTCTGAGTCAACAATAGAAGTAAATAATCTTAGTGCTGGATTATCATGACAATGAGTTTAGCCTCAAAAAGGAAGTAGGAGAATACACACACAGGGCAAATTTAATAATTTAAAATTCATATCTTTTACCTATTCATCTCAGAACATCCAGATGAGCAGGAAATTCAAGGCCTGGAGATTGCAGAACAGATTGGTAAACAATGGAATTTCACACTCTTCATAAGCGGTGATTGCAAGGTTAGGTCAGATAAAATGCCAGAACTGGTGGAGGCTATGCAAAACAATGCTAAGACACACTGTCACTATAAATCAATTCAAAAGAAGCAACAGGAAAATGCCAGCTACTAATGTTTTATTTCTTTAACACAGAAGCTATGAGGAAAAGTCACCATCCTCAATGAGAAAGGAGAAGTGCCAATAAACGTAGCAACACTCAGCTTTTTTGATACTGTTAAGATTCTGAAACAGGAAGTTGGATTTGTTTGTAGTATTAGAAGCTACAGAGGTAGACACTCCTTCAGTGCTGCGGTGTTTGGGTTTGGGTGACAGTGATTCTTGAATATTTGGCTTACCTAGATTACCTCGGGGTATAAATTATTTGCTGAGAGGAGGTCAGCTGTCCCCAAAATGCCACAAAGGCCCTGAATTTGAATTCTAATATGTTATACTCCAAATACTTTTTTTTGGGGTACCTGTTTTACTATTTTAGTCTGCAGTTTTTCATGGCCCCTAAGGCTCTTACTTTAATTTGTGAAGGTAAGTTTCTCTGCTTAAAGTTCTTCTACTACTTACTTTGAACTAGAGATCTTTGCCAAATCTCTATTTCTGGGACCTGATCTTACAGTGGTGGGAATGGCAGGTACATTGCTTCAGAAAGTTCTACAAGAGAAGCAGGCAGCTTGAAAGCATTTTAAGCAGTCCTACTCTTGAGTAGCAGCAACAGAGAAAACAGCATGAAGCAGTCAAGTGGACTGGAAAGTGAAAAGTAGAGTTACACTTGGCAACAGATGGTATATTTCCTAGTAAGAATCACTGGAGAACAGGGAACAAGGCTAATTTTGTGCTTTTCAGTCTTTAGTCGGCTTTGGCTACATCCAGTAAGTACTGACATTAACTCTTACTCACAGTTTGGAATTGGTTGTGCACTTGTCAGAAAGGCAACATCTGAATTTCTATCAGTAGAAAAATGCCTTTTTCTTTGTCTGCTGTTCCTTCCAGGCCTAGATGAGCTGCTGCATTTAGTACCTACTCTATTTGAGAAGATGGGACAGGCATTATTACTCAGTTATTGTGAAATTAGCTGCATGACTTTAAGTAGTATCATTCACTAGCCTCTGTCATTTGGTCAGGCTGTTACTTTATTGTATTCCATGGCTTTGTTGATTTTTATTGGCTATTTGAACCAGGCAGCTGTTATGCTATTTATATCTGAATACCATAAGTATTATGCTATCCTTGTTGTCTTCTTTTTAAACAGAAGATGCAGGCTCCCAAATCTTCCTACCACACCAAATAGACATGGCTGCTCAGGTGGCTTCTGGGATGGCTTACCTGGAATCACAGAATTATATCCATCGGGATCTGGCAGCAAGGAATGTTCTTGTTGGTGAACACAATGTTTACAAAGTGGCAGACTTTGGACTTGCAAGAGTTTTTAAGGTAGGTTGTGAGAGGGTGAATTAGCTCTACTTTAACTCTGGGGAACAAGGTGGAAGAGATCAACTAAAGGACAGACTGTAGCCTCTGAACTGCTGGATTCAGGCAAAAGGCTTGCCAAGGGAGAAATGGAACCCTAGCTTGTTAACTTAAATCCTCTACCTGCATTATCCCATACAAGGTTAGAAGCTGGCCTGTGGCTTTATGTCAGTCTGAGGATGGGATTCTGGTGTCTGCTTCCCACTCAGCCACCAAAGAAGGAGCCTGGCAAGCAATACCCTTTGCTGCACAACGTTTATCCCAACACTAGTGTCTGCCACACAGAGAGAGATTACAAGAATGATGGCAAAATTATATTCCTGAGCCTGTAAGGGAAGGCATATAAAAATGTATTGACAGCTATTCTCTCCTTGGTCACTTCCCCACTGCCCTTGTGATGCTTGTGAGTGCAGGTAGTAATCATAAAAGGACCTTATTCCTCTCCACAACTAATAGTGGAGTTCATAAAGTGAGCTCTTAGAGCTTTAAATCTGACGCGGCTTCAAGTTCGTTGCCATTGCACTGCTTTTTTTCTCTTGCCCTTGAGGATGTGGAATGCCAAGTAACGCTAACCAAAATTACCCTAGGAAAAAGAGCTATGGTTTAGAAATGAGATTTCCAACCTCAGAAAATGTTTTGATCAGAGCTGGAAAGATTTGAATTGCCATATTTTATAGATTTCAATATGTAATCCATAATTTCTGAGGTCTTATTATTGTTTTTATTGATTTATGTGCTTGCATTGAGAAGGAAAAACAGAGACAAAAGCCCTTTGCTTCTCATTTTTTTTCCCCATTCAAGCAACAAAAATTGAAGTTCATAACAGAGTTGGATTTATTACATACTGAAGTATAGAAAAATGGCTTGACAATGGCATCAAGGGACTTTCAAAGTGCTTTTTGCTTAATTTTGATTCTTCTAGTTATGTATAAGTTCAGATTGCACATTTTTTAACATGAAAAATATATATTTTTAAATGAACAATGCTTACAATGGATATTTCTCCTCTGTCCTCACTAGAGAGGGTAATAATTTACAGCTATTGACGTTTCTTGTTAAAACTGAACTTTATTAAAATACTCTGTCATAGAGTCATCTTGGCAGACTTTCTTAGGAATATTCTGTCTCCTAAGCAAAAGCACTAACATGGTCACATGCAAAGATCCCAAAAGAGTAGGTGTGAGGAATGAAATCTATACTTCTGTATGTTTTAATTATCATAACGAAATAATTTCTTGTTTCCTGTGATGAGTATTATGGTCAAGATGGCAACTGTATCAGTATGTAAATACAAAACACTAACAACCATTCTTTTCAAAACTAGAGGGCATTATAACTGGGAAATGTACCTTCTGTATTTAAAAAAACCCCAAATAAAATCTTGTATACATTTGCCTGGATTTGCAGGTGAAAAACCTGACCAAGGCTTGGATGCGCAAGATGTACACTAAATTACATTTAGGAATTAAAGAGAGAATAAATGTTCACAAAGTTTAGATGTCTGTGCTATAAAACTTTAAGGACATGATTCTACAAATTCACAAGTAAATAATTTTCCTTTTTCTATGTGTCTTCACTTTACGTGACTTAATTGGACTCACTGTAAGATAATATGTTAAACTGAATCACTTGGAATTTGTTCTTTGGCCCGAAACCCACTTAAGTGATGTCAAAGTCAATGGCCCTTCAACACCACAATAAATCACAGAAGAAAGGTTCCAAAATTCATTAGCTCTTGCTCTTGGCTTCTCTGTTTACTGAAGATGAGACGTGGAGCCATTTGATCTCTAGTGTCAGCAGGATGCTTACACTGCCACTCCTGACAGACTGTTGAAATCTTGCATGCCAGGTCCAGAATTCACAGTAGCAGGTCATAATTAATCACTAGCCACTCCAATACTATGTGCTGGCTTGAAATGATAAATGCTTTAGAAAAGCCTCTGATGAACGGTAGCATTTCTCAACTGTGAAGCCCAATTCAACAATAGACTTCAGTAAGTGTGTGCTTTAATACCATGAAAGGCAAGTGCTCAGCCAAAAGAGGATAAGATTAAGCACATGCTTAGCTTAGTCAGATGCTTAAGTGCTTTACTGAAGCAGATCCGAAATCAGACTAGCTTTGTTTTACCCATGACAGGTAGAAAATGAAAACATATATGAAGCTAGGCCTGAAACAAGACTCCCAGTGAAATGGACAGCCCCAGAGGCAATCCGCTACAACAAATTCAGTGTTAAGTCAGATGTCTGGTCGTTTGGAATACTTCTGTTCGAAATAATCACCTACGGGAAGATGCCGTATGCTCGTAAGTGCTTTTACTGAAAGAGTGTTGTCTAATGTTGTTGTGCTTTAAGAATGACACACACACAAAAGTTAAATGCCTGTACTGTGGGCATATTAAAGGGTTAAAACTGTAAATACAGAAAGAAGGCTGTTCAGATGATGTCCATTTAGTGGCTGAGACCTTCTGGCCGCCCCAGCCTCCCTGGAAGCTTTCCAAAGGCTGTGATTAGCAGCCATTCAAGCTTCCTCTTGCTGGAGTCAACCTGCATTGCACAGGCAGCTAAGACAACTGGCTATTTCCCTCCAGCACCAGATCAAAGATGCCAGTTCTTGGAATGTGGAAAAAGAAAGGGTTTTTCTCTCCCCTATCCCACCCTTGTGATTTTTAAAAAAATATTTTCTTGAGGATATCTCATGAAAGAATGGGTTATTATGTGTGAAGTGCTGCACAGGCACTTCAGGAAGAAGGTGTCTGAAAAGTGAATCAGGATGTTTTCACCACCTTCCCTTATATTTGACTATTGCAGTGAAGAGCCTTCATAAAGACAAGGATCACAGCAATTATGAATAAAATGTCACCAACCTCAGAAGTAGATTTAATAATATGAGAGCAGCTATTATTCCTAACACTATGAGAAATGCACAAGGAACCATGGCTGCAACAACACAAGATATCAGTGAAATGATTGACTGGGACTCATTTTATGCTGGTGAGGAAGACACAATGGAAGAACTAAAGCAAAAAAAAGTTATGTTGCATCCATACAGGCCTGAGGGCTGGTACATTTTGCCATAAACTACATTTCAAAGGATCCCAAACTGGTATGCAAAAAAAAGTTATGTTGCATCCATACAGGCTGTATGGATGCAATCAATTTTTCCTGTTACATTCCTGTAACAGGAAAAATTGATTTTGCTTTTTGCTTCCCACCCTCACCTGTGAAATTGTTCTGAGGGAAAAAGAAAAGAAAACAAACGCCCAAAAACCAAGCCAAAATCCTCAGCTCTTTCTTATATAAACTATAGGTGTGTGCATATGCACACTCACATGTAAATAAACTCTTAAAGTATAAATTATGTGTAACACCACAGTGCTCAGTTTTGTCTGAAAATATGTTCAGCATTATTCATTTGCAAAGACATAGTTTACCTGTAACTTTACAGTAGAAAATATCCTTTTGCCGTTGTTATGTGTGTACTTGGTATTACTTTCAGGAGTTTATCCTCAGTAATCAGTTAGTGGAATAGGTTATGTTGACCCATGATATCAGGTGGTAATGTACAGAGGAAACACCATTCAGTTCTAGGGAAAAGAAGTGAAGACAATGCAATTCAAGATCTAATTCAAAGAGTGGAAAATTGAAAGGGACAATAGTCTTACTATATAAAGGTCCAGCAAAGGTAGGGGAATGGTTCCTTCTCCATGGCCTGTGGAAAACAGAGCAGGCAGGATGCCGTTGGATATCTGTACCAAGGGAAATTTAGGGCTGACATTAGGGAAAACTTTCTAAACATGAGGAAAGTTCAGCAGTGGGACAGATTTTCCTGGGAGATTTTGGAGTCACTGAGACTCCACTGAGAGGCATTTAGGAACAGTTTAAGCTAAATATATGTCAGAATAATTTTGGCATACTCGGGTGGTGGAGGAAAAGCCTCGCACCCAGATTAGCCCATTTGCTATGCCTCTGAGGTGGCACAGTCAAGCTGAGGGGGCTGGGAAGTGCTGGAGGTTGTTTTTAACTGCTGCTTTGGGATTCTCTGGTGGCTCCTGCAGCCTGTCACCTTCAAAGAGGACCTGCTGAGGCCAGCCCTGCCCGTGTGCCTCAGAGAGGGGCATCCCGTTGCCTCATCTTGGTAAAAGATAGGGACATGCGGCGTCACTAAGTAGACCCTGAGTAGCTTGACGAACTCCTTTGGGCTTGCAGGTATGCCAGGACACCAGGTGATCCAGATGCTGGACAAGGGGTACAGGCTGCCTCAGCCAGAGACCTGCCCGTCGCCGCTCTACCAGCTGATGCTGCAGTGCTGGAGTGCAGAAGCGGCCGAGCGGCCGACCTTCGAGGCCCTCTGCGGGCAGCTGGAGTCCTACTTCGAGACCAACTCCTCTTCCTACGCCCACACCCAGGCCGTGGTGAAATGAACTCCAAGGCCAGGGCTGAGGGACAGATGTTAGCCATCATGGCTGGAGGGGTGGTTGTGGAATCAGCCTAACCTCAGACTTAGGCGTTGTTAAGGGGTGCTGAGGAATTCTGGCACCTTTTAATCCCCACATTGATACTCAAAGACACTTAAAATTTTTGCTGCTGGCAAGTGTTTTGCAAGACTAAGCAAAAGGAAGCTGGAGGGGTGGGGGCTTATAGAAAACATATTTATTTTTTAAATAACAGATTGCAGGAATGAACAATTGAAATGAGTGTTGCTCAGTAACCATTGTAGCATTTTGTCATTTCTTTATTGGAATAATTATTTGCTGTTCCTTAGGTTTTTTTTGTTCCTACCAGGTTGTTCTTGTGAAGGAATGTGATGGCTCTGCACAGCAGGATCTGTGCTTCCAGAGTCCTCTCATTGTAAAAAAAAGTAAAAATAACCCCATGACTGTGATGTTGGCAGAATCCAGATTAATTGCCTTGCTTAGACTTGAAGTGCTTTTGCTATATTGGAAAATAAAACAGATGTTCATGGGAGAAAATGAATTATTTTGTTTTGTGTATGAAAAGAGTGATCTTTTTTAGTTTGTCTACGCTTCCTCTTTTACAAGAATAAACACAACTGTTAGATTCTTGAAGCTGCTTGTTTTTAATGTTGTTAAATAGTGCCACAGAACCAAAGAGTTGTTGTTCATTGAAGTGTAAGGATTTGTTTTATAGTTATTAATTTTAGGGATATTGGAGGAAAAGATATTTTAACATGAAGTCAAGACTGCCTTAGCCTTTTAGAGTGACACCTTTTCCTATCCTGCTGCCCAAATCCTGCTGCCCAAGACCCTCTCCAACAGAACAAGGCCCAGGGCAGGTCTAGGAATTTTACAGAGTAACTAGCAATCCATGCTTCCATCTTCTCCTGATGTAAATTTAATATAGGAGGTTTAAATAATAGATGATCTATTTTATTTTAATCCATGGGGAATTGGAGCCCAGGTGCTTCTGCTAGCAGTCTTTACAGCTACAGATTTTAGAATTTTTTGCAGTTTTTCTAATTAGCTCAAATATCAGTTTTGCTAAAATCTGACAACACTGTGACAGTTTTATGTTGGCAATTGTGAGGCTTAGAGAACTAAGTTTCAATTATTTACTCATGATTCATCAGTTAATTATTTAACAACATAATCCAGGAATAAAGAGCTGTACTGTGTCAACATAGTGAGAGCTCAGTATAAGTGTGCTACCATTTTCCTTTAATATCAAAAAAGGGTATAAATAAATGAAAAGATTCATTACTTTAAAGGCTGGGCGGCTTTTATTATATCTTTTTCATTTTCTTTTCTTCTTTTTATACTTCAAATCCATTCATCTCACAGCCTTGCTTCTAATTTTTAATTTCCTTTTCGCCTCCTCTACTTTTGGAAGGCAGTACACCATTTTTTTTCTTTCATGCACATCGGTTATGTACTTGCTATTCAAAACTCTTTTCCTTATTTATTGTTATTCTCCCCTTTCCATCTTACTACACTTAAAATCTTTCTAGTATTCTGTCTTAGTTCTCCTTCGTTTTCTGTGCAGTGTTTCTCCATACTAACCCTCTTTATACTAATTACATTTGTAAAGCACAATACAGAGATAATTAATTAGCTGTCATAGCATCCATGCAATTTTGCAAAGTAATCATCTCCTCTGAAAGAAGAAGAGGTTAAATGACTTTGCCAAACTTATCCTGATAAGAACTGGCATGGAAGGAACTAGGAGACTCCCAGGCAAAGTCTCATGCTGTCCTCTGTCCATGTTTGTTTTGAGACTTGTGCTAGCTACTGGTTCACATCCCCAACAAGATATTATTTATGATTATCAAACCATCAACTCATGCATCGCTCTTCTGGCTAGGAACTCTGTTTAACAGTGTTACAGTATGAGGTTAACAAATACCACACAGTAGGTTTATGTAATAAGGATAGGAATGTTGTTATTTGGAAAGACCTCTGTGTCAAACTTGCAATCTTGATATTCAAGCACTATTTCTAAAATGATATTACAGATTTAAAACAATAAGAATGTTGCAAATAAAAGTTGAGTTTGCCCAACTTAGAAAAACCTGTTGATAAAAGAAATATTATCATAAAAAACACAGACATGTGCAGTTCACAGGAGATGCGTTACTAGAAAAAAAAAAAAAATGACAGCAAGTAAATAGCAAAGTTTTCAGAATTCAAGATTATACTAACTGGTCCAAGCTGCTCTGTGCTGGCCTCTGCTCTTGGGTGGAAGTCAGCAGGATCTTGTAGGACTCCACTGAAGTGACATCAGTAATTCTGAAGAAAGCACACCTGTACAATAAATATCTTCCTAAATCGACATATAGGGAATAGAAGGCCTGTTCATCCAGCTAAGTTTGTGTCCTTAATTTCTCCCATAGTCAAAAGAGAGAGGGAGTCTCCTGCAGATGGTAAGTCAGTGCACCAAAATTGCATTTCTCCTCTGAAGCACCCCTCATGGACTTCTGTTTGCTGCTGCAAATGTATCCAGGAGAGATGAGACTCTTTCCTAAGGTGCATGTGTAATAATTCACATGTAAACTGAAATGAGCTGTTTCAAGCTCCCTCCACCAAGTGTGACTTCATGAATCATCCAGAGCTGGAAGGAGGAGAAGCTGCAAGTGAGCTGCACCCTGCTGAGCTGTGTGAGGAGCAGGCACCCGCATGTGATGGCCTACAGGTGATGCAGCCTGGCAGGCTTAGCTGCTGCCAGCAGGCATGTTCCCCTGCTGCTGCTTCCTGCCATTTTATCTCTTGTTTTCTCTTTGCATGCTTGTACAGCTGCAACTAGTTAATGGAGTCTGGATCTGCTACCTGCTTCTAGTATGTGCTGCCCCAGACCGGGAGACAAACAGCAGTACTGGCTGAAAGCAGGAGGTAGGTTTATTTTTGTGTGTCATTGTAGGCACTACATCAAAGATATTAGTTTATTTTGTATTAATCTTTGAGGCAGCCTGTGCATATTTGGCCTCCCCAAGGCAATGTACTGTAGATTAAGGGTTGAGGCCAGTCTTTGTCTTTCAATCCTGAACATTATTTCCACTCCATTGCTGTGTGTCCTGTGACCAGTGCACCCTTTTTTCTTAGCAGAAGGGGAAAGCAAGGAAGACATGTATGTTGCTTTGAGAAAGTCTGATGCCTGATAGAATTCCTTTGCCAGTATCAACAACCCAGTTGAGGCCAAGCTTGGAAACCACAGATGCTGCTACGAGATCCAGTGGTTCCTCTTTGTGGCTTAAATCCAAGGTCTTGCACTTGCTTCCTTATTTTACCTGTCCATAAACTACCATTAAACTATGAAACATTACCACTCTAATACAAGCTCTGATTATGGATCTTTTTTTACCCTGGGCTGACAGGGGAACAAAGGAGAGAAAAATCAACAATGCAATGGAATCAGTAAAGCTCTGGAAATAAAGAATAATGTGTAAAATTAATCATTTGTTTTCAGTTCTTTCTTTCCATATTTTTGCAGCCAAATGGATCCTTTACTGAAAATGACTGGAGGAAGAAAGCAGCAAAGGGTGATAAACCTTCTCAGAGTTCAATTTACTTACAGGCAGTGCAACAAGCAAAACTATACCTTTCCAAGTTCAATTCCATTTTATAATAATTTTATTTATATGACAGATAACAATTATAGTCAGAAATCTTCACTATGACTTGATTTAAATTAAACATCAAGGTTATCATTTCCAGTTATAGTGCACAGCGGGATGGGTTTAACTTATCTCATTCTATTCTTGAGGCCTTTTATGTTCAAGGTTCTGCTAGAGCTATCTATTGCACTTGTTTTTACCTGATGGATCATGGAGGGAAAATAATGGATTCAGTTATGAGAAACAGTAATAGATTTTTTTGAACTGACATAAATTCTATGTTTAGATAGAATAAAAGGATCAGGAAGACATAAGTTGAATTTTCTACAATAGACTGGTCCTTGTGAAATTCACTTCACATAAATTGTGCTGTGACATCTTTTATGTAATGTTTTATTTATGTAATTCAGTTGTTCTTTGAGAACTAAATCATTTTATGTGGTCTTGCAAAAGATAACTTAAAAATGTCCATCCAGAAATAAAGAGCCTCTATTTTTCTTAAACTCTCAATTCTTCAGGAAGTTATGGAGCAATGCAATTGAACTGTAAATAGTAAGGAGTCCCTAGTGTTTATTTTTAACTCCTGTTGGAGAACCTTTACTCACTTAATCTGCATTCAAGAACATGTGCAGGGATACTAAACACATGGCAGGGCAACAGGGAGCCTTCTATCACTTGTACTGCTTTCTTTTTTTTGTCCATTGTATCTCTTACTTGATCTCTGAGTGACTTGACCATGAGCAGCAATTTTCTTTGTGTAGATTTGTAATTTACAGCATGCAAGGAACTGAACCAGCAGAGTGCATTATTTTATTGTGGTTCAGACTCAACTATCAGTGCATAAAAATGGAGCACATGACTCATTCAAGTGATTGCTTCTTATGCTTTTCTATGTCCTTCTGTTTCACTCCTTTAAAACGTGCTGTAGTATCATGTCCACTCAGTGCTCCTGTGGTCATTGTGACTCGCTGGTCAGCTATTTGTAGTGTTTGGATCTTGGAGCAGAGAAAAATGCTGTGTGTAAGAGTTGTGCCACTGTGCTCAGAGAGATACAGATGTGTGGTGTATTTTTATGGAAAGTTGTGTGGCTGCCATTCTGTTCCAACATCATCTGGGCCAGATGTGTTCTCCAGTGTGTGACAGACCCCTGCCTCTGTCACCTGCTGCAAAAGTTTGCCTGGAAGAACTCTGCATATGCTCAAACAAAATACTGAGCTGAGGTCTATGACAAAGACTTCATTCTATCCACGCTTACTATTAGCATGTCCATGTAATTTATTTTTTCAGTCTCAGGCTTCTCGGGAATGACTAATACAAAAGACAAAAAAATCAATATGAGAGATGACATGTATAAGCAAGCTGGGGAAATAATTGAAAATTGCTTTGGCATTTTAATCTTCACAGCTACATTGTACTGAAGAATTCAGTCCTTCCTTATTTTGGTAGAGAGAAAATTAAAATGTACATTTGAAGCATTCAGTATCCTAGAAATGAATTTTAGCCAATTCCTGGATCTAAATGTCACTAGAATTGACAAACTTGATAGAAATTGTACCTTGTTTCCCACCACTATTTTCAGCAAAATAAATTAATCTAAAATTAGGCAAATATGTGAGAAGACAGATATACAACAACTTCTTTATTTCTTCTTCCTTCCCTCAGTTCTTTACCAATATTATTACAGGAGGATTAAAACTCCCAGAGAGTAAATAAACACTTTTTAGTTACACTGAGAGAGAAGAGTTTTTCTGTTCTTTTTGTAAAGTAAAAAAAAAAAAAGTTGAAACTTGAAGATTATTCCCTTAAAATAAAAAAAAAAAAAGAAGAAATGTAGGAAATGTTTCTCATACTTTTACAATTGTTCATGTCTTTAAAAAAGACCATGGTAAAACATTTCAGAGCAAATGGAAAGTTGCTGCTGAATATATAAAAAAACCACTCTGGATAAACTGATTGTGCTAGTTACACTATAAATGTAAATAAAAGCATACCACACTGAATTCTTTTCTCTAATTACCTTGATATAAATATCTGAGTATACTGAATGAACTTCTGTGTTTTAGTATACTAGAGAATTCAAATATATAGATACAGCAATATCAAAACAGTTTTATTTTCTGTCTTTCTCCATAGCTGGAGAGTTACACCTCTCTGGTTAGAAGAATATCTAAATATGTTGAAGTTTTTGTTGTTGGTCATGTATGGTTTTCAGCATAGTTTTTCATTCTCTATATTTTTTTTCTTTCTTGATATTTTTAAAAAAATACTTAGATGTTTTTATACTATGATTAGTTTATTTACAATTTCAAAGAGCAAAACCTGTTCATATTCCAAAGGGCTCTGTTACTCTGCAAAATATCTAAAATGATAAAAAATAGAACACAATGAATTCAGTGGGGGGGTTGGTTTGTTTGTTTGTTTGGTTGGTTGGTTTTTGTTGTTTTTTTTCCTTCCTATGAAGCAGTTTCTTATAAACAAATAACTGTCCACTCTGTTCCACCATTAGCATCTGAGTTCCATGTCCCTCTCAGAGGCTGGAAGAATGAAAACTGAACTTGTGTGTTCTTCTAGAACTCCTTGGCTCTGGGTTACTTGTACCAAAATGAAAAGTTTCAGAAATATATATTTCACTGCCCCTTTTACCTCATCTTCTAAATGAAGGCAACAGTTCTCCAAGTCAGCGATGTTGCCTGAAGCCACATTCTTATCACAACACTTTGACAATAACTGACTCTCCTCTTCCAGTTGTTCCACCATCAGCATTGCCTGTCTCCTTAGCAAGCTGGCTCTCATCCATGCTCTCATCCCTGCCAGATATCAGATCAGTTACAGAATGAGAGACATGCAGTAACAAGTTAGAAGACCACAGGTCTTCTCTGATTTATTTAACTGTCGCTCTGCCACACACACATGCATCAAATTAGGATAATAAGATAGACTCCTATTGCAGTTGACAGACTGCCTTTGGAGTCAATGAGAAATGACTCAGTACCAATCTTTGGGACCCCTCAACTATGAATAAATAATATTATTATAGTCAGATTAATAAGGTACTGGAATTTGGAAGAAATGAGGTATGAGAGCTACTACATCACAAACTTCACAACAGCCTCTCCTGAAAGAGAAATACAGGCCTGTTTCTGTAGGAAGGGGTGGTGAGAAGAGAAATCCATTGGTGGTAGGGCATAAGAGATTGTGATGCTTCCCTAAATTCCTGACATCAGGGTCTTAATATTGATCTGGCATTTTCCTGTGAGACGAGAAATAGAAAATGGACTAGACTTTTACTGAAGGGAAAATCAGTGACACAGGGCATGACTACAGTCTAAGGTGTTAGCAAAGTATAAATCTACAGCCGTGTCTGGGTTGGAGGGCAGGCCAGTGCAGTGTGCTCTTTTTCTACCTGTACTGTGACTACATGAGGGTCTGGCTCCTGGGCAATCTTCCTCAAAAAGCAAACACACATCAGAGACCAAAACTGAGAGGAAATTTCATCCCTGTCAGTTACCTTTAAGAAAACCTTTGCTTTTGCTTACAATGCTGTAAAGCAAACACTGGTGACAAACATTTAAGTATTTGTTTGTATGCTGTGTATGTATGTAGGGATGACCCAACCAGCTTCAGGCTGTCCAGCTGGGGTAGCTGCTGCTGTCTGTGTCTGGCCATTTGAAAAGAGCAGTTGCTAATTGAGATCTTTCTCACTTCTGATGTGGATGAGACCCCTGATTTCTGAAATGTCACTGGTACATGTTCACACACGGCCAAGACAATGTTCTTGCCTTGGAAATTCTGCAGGGAAGGCCTTTGTTTTTGGCAAGTGTTTATACCCTGCTCAGCTCCTTTCCCATGATCTTTGAGAGATTTTACAAGACTTCAGGCTGCAGTAGCAGAAGACCAGTTCCTAGTGCCATTGACTTTCTGTATTAGCAGAAGTAGATGAAGGACTTGGGTAAGTCAATACAATTTCTCAGGAGAGTATAACAGAAAGAGTTGAGGAAGGAAGCAGAGAATTCAGAGCAATAAATGAATTTTTAATTGGATCAGTTATCTATTCACATCTTTAGGTTTGTATGGATATTTCATTTTACCCTTTTCATTCTGAAGTTTATTAAGCTTTTTTTGACCTCACAGGAAAATCTAGTCCTAATCAAAGCTATTACTAACATTCTAGCTAATTTTAATTTAGCTTGCAAGGGTAACTTTTAGTGTCAAACTGGCTGAATTAACTGAAAGGTGGAGGCATTTCTCTCCCAAGATCATTTCATTGTGCCTGTAGCTTTAGCCCTGTATATAGCCCAGTGATGCCATAGATTGCTATGCAGGGTCAGTGGTAGGAAGAAACAGCTTCATGGTGATCCAGTAGCTCTCCCTATCCTGGCACAACAGTGGTACAAGGTCATATTACTGCTTGCTGGACTCCTGAAAACCCTTACCCACGCCACTTCAGGAGCATGTAATGTAGCTAAGATTTTCCTCTAATCATTTGTCGCGCTAATAAAGGAAGCATATTTGCTAATCCCTGCCTCATACAGTGATAAGAGATTTCACTATATTTGTGGTTTCTGGAGATCTGATAAGTGTATATCACATCCTCTTATAGGTCTCAAAGCTCTGAAATAATTTTGTGAAGTTTTTCTTATTCACCCTTGAGATACGAGATGTGGCTCCAGCAATCAATTATCACGTGAAATGATTATTAAGGGCAGAGATAAAACATCCAGAGTATTGGAGAATAACCATAATTTATTTATTTAATTCTTCATATAACTAAATTATGAGTTATAATGAGATATTACACAAGATTTATTTAGGAAGGATTTTTGAACTTTATTGCGGGAAACATAACTACAGTTATAAATTGTTTATTACATTGGCCCTTCTTTAGCCTGATCTGTGGAATAACTATGTTCTCATCAGTGAATTCTTAATGTATTTTACAGCAATGATATTTAAATATAGAGTAAGTGTTGAATATCGATTTGGAGTTAACTTATGACTGATATCTAAATCATAATGGTGCTGTTTCTTAAGCCTAAAAAACTTCTGACCCCTAACTTTATTATCTTTCATATTTTATGAGCAAAATTAAACTTCTGTCCTTCTAAAATTAAAATTTACAGTTGCATACTTGTATTGGGTTTGCGTGGCAAGGTTTTGGGAGCGGGGGAGACATAGGGGTGGGTTCTGTGAGAGAAGCTACCAGAAGCTTCCCC
>NW_010337936.1:1566-1811 GCF_000700745.2 Antrostomus carolinensis | reverse complement strand
CTTGTGGGGGACTTCAACTTACCTGATGTCTTTTGGAGGTATAATACAGCAGAAAAGAAACAGTCTAGGAGGTTTCTGGAGTGTATGGAAGGCAACTTCCTGACACAGCTTGTGAGTGAACCAACTAGGGAAGGCATCCTGCTGGACCTATTTTTTGTAAACAGAGAAGGCCTTGTGGAGGATGTGATGGTGGAAGGATGCCTGGAGCACAGTGATCACAAAATGATTGAATTTTGGATCCATAA
>NW_010337936.1:0-763 GCF_000700745.2 Antrostomus carolinensis | reverse complement strand
TTACAAGAAGGGCCAGAGGGAAGATCTGGGGAACGACAGGCCTGTCAGTCTGATCTCAGTGCTGGGGAAGGTGATGGAGCAGATCACCTTGAGTGCTATCACACAGCCCACAGAGACCATCCTGGTGATCAAGCCCAGTCAACATGGGTTTATGAATGGGCAGGTCCTGCCTGAATAACATGATCTCCTATGACAAGACTATCCACTTAGTGGATGAAGGCGAGGGAAAGGCTGTGGATGTGATGTACCTGGACTTCAGTAAAGCCTTTGACACCATTTCCCACAGCATTCACCTGGAGAAACTGGCTGCCAATAGTCTGGACAGGCATAGTCTCTGCTGGGTTAAAAACTGTCTGGATGGCCGGGCCCAAAGAGTGGTGATAAATGGAGTCAAATCCAGCTGGAGGTCAGTCACAGGTGGTGTTCCCCAGGGCTTGGTGTTGGGGCCAGTCCTGTGTAACATCTTTATCAATGACCTGGATGAAGGAATCAAGTGCACCCGCAGTAAATTCAAGGATGGCACCAGGCTGGGTGGAAGTGTTCATTTGCTTGAGGGTAGGAAGGTTCTCCAGAGGGACCTGGGCAGGTTGGATCAATGGGCTGCAACCAACTGTATGAGGTTCAACAAGGCCAAGTGCCTGGTCCTGCACTTTGGTCACAACAACCCCATGCAACACTATAGGCTTGTGGAGGAGTGGCTGGGAAGCTGTCTGGCAGAAAAGCACCTGGGGATGTTGATGAACAGCCAGCTGAACATGAGCCA
>NW_010337935.1:0-9541 GCF_000700745.2 Antrostomus carolinensis | reverse complement strand
AGTTCTGGGGACCCCAACATGAGAAGGACATAGACCTACTGAAGCAATTCAAGAGGAGGACCATGAGGATGATCCAAGAGCTGGAGCACATCTCCTATGAGGACAGGCTGAGACAGTTGAGACTGTTCATCCTGGAGAAGAGAAGTCTCTGGGGAGACCTTAATAGTGGCCTTCCAGTACCTGAAGGGGCTACAGGAAGGCTGGGGAGGGACTTTATACAAGGACATATAGTGATAGAACAAGGGGTAGTGGCTTTAAACTGGAAGACAGCAGATTTAGATGAGATCTTAGGAAGAAATTCTTGACTGTGAGGCTGGTAAGATACTGGAACAGGTTGCCCAGAGAAGCTGTGGATGCTCCCTCCCTGGAAGTGTTCAAGGTCAGGTTGGAAGAGGCTTTGAGCAACCTGGTCTAGTGGAAGGTGTCCTTGCTCATGGAAGGGGATTGGAACTAGATGATCTATAAGGTCATTTTAAGAATTTAGAGTAACTGTTAGAGCTAACTATTCACAACAGTGCTCTAGGCTGGAGCATGGGAACAGAGCGAGGAGGAAGGAGTAGCAGGGAACAAGTGCTATGGATTGACCACAGCCCCCAGTCCCCATCCCCCTGTGCTGGTGGTTCTGGTGGGGAAATTAAGTCAGTTTTTCCCTAAGTAAAGTTTTGTCCGTGATGGTCGGTAATTCTGATTTCCCAGTCTTTATCTCCCTGTCTTTGTCTTAATACATAAGGTTTTTCATCTTATTTTCTCCCCTTGTGCTGTTGAGAAAGGGAGTGAAGAACAGCTGGGTGGGGTTGAGCCAAACAACATCCACCACAGTTGCCAAAAAGGTAAACAGTAACAGTTAGACAGTTTTACCTAACTGCAATTACACAATGCATATACTATCTGTTTAATTGAAACCCAGTGCAGCTAGGCTCTGTGACTTCTGCTGTTGTTATTGGCCTAACAGATCAAGCACCATATGTAAAACACTACAAACACCTACTTCCCTTGCAGACAAGAAAGAAAAAAAACAAAAAAAAACAACAACTGACCTGTGCTCTGTTCCCACTAAGATTTTACAATAAGAAAGTTGCAAATGAGTTGTCTCATTAAAAACTAAAATTATTAAAAAAAATAAATAAACTTTACAAATCTGTATTTTGAGCAACAAAGAAAGAGAAACTTAACATGCAAGAGCATAAAGTTCATTTTTTCTTTTTAAAAGACGGAAAGAATAAATTTCATCTTTGGATGATGCTGTAAGAAGTTAGAGGTGAAAAGTATCCAAAGGCATAATTTACACCTGGACATTGCTCTTAACTACTCCTTTCACTGTCTATTTTTCACTGTGCCCAAGTGCAAAGTCTTTAGTTACTCTGGCAGCAGGGCTGTTACAAAATGCATCACAACTCATCAGTAACATTTTTCTTGAAACATGTAGTTCCATATTGATGTTGCTTCACCTTCCTTCCAGTAATTCCCAAGTCTTCCTCATCTTTGAGAGTTTACAATCTTTAAAACTTATAGGGAACGTTCTCTTTCTCCCAGTCACATTTAAGTGTTATTTTTCCTATTTATACAGTTTAAATTTCTCCAAATCAAACTCCATCCTGCCATTTTTGCTTTTCTTCTCTGAAGCCCCTTTCTATTCATTTGCCAGTTAATAGCCCCTAATACCATTCCTGATCTAAAAGGTCAATCCAATTCTCTCCTGCACAGAATAGAAACATCAGAGTACGAAACACCTAAATAATGCTGCATCCTTAGCCTTTACCCAGCTCATGCCAAGAATTCTACTTCAGAATCTGACATTCAGCAAGATTTAGATGCCTATTCAGCACTAATTCATGAACTCACTAAAAAGCATCTACATTGATATGGAATAAGAGACATATTTTTGCCATATTATTTAATATAGCTGTATCCTCATAGCTTTCAATATGTGTTGTTTATTTTGATAACTATTAAACTTGATGTCCTAGTTCAGTGGCAAGAACAGATGATTTCAGAATAAATTAATTCCTTAACCAATTACCTGGGAAAAGCCTTATTTTTTTTTTATCCCCTACTGAAAACCAAGCTTTCTTATCATCTACCAGTTAATTGAAGGTCAGAAATCATGCTAAGATATATTAAAAAAAAATAATAAAAAATAAAAAATCCTTAACTAAAATATGCCTGTTGTAATGTGGCAGATCACTTTCCCAATCAAATTATTTTCTGTCACTTCCTTGCTCCCTGAAAAACAGGCTTCCTATCTGAAGTGTGAAACTTGTAATTTTCAGCAGGCTGGACTTCCACTCCTGCAAATCATCCTTCCTTCAAAGAAGTACTAACTATCAAAGCATCTCCATTTCGAGGGCACACTGTGGTAACTTCTCCGCCTGTTATTGTGCTCCTTCAGTTACTAAGTCACAATTCTGTCACCTTCAGGTGAAAAAAAATTAATTCAGGAAGCTCTGAATTTCATATGCAACTAGATTCATGGGTACTCATGAAGTGGACTCAACTTTGCGATTTGCTGATAGGGAAAAAAACTACTTATATGCTTCCCATTGTAGTAGGCAGTAAGGTGAAGATGCTTAAATAGATTAATAGAAAAAGATCCAGTAAAAAGAAGTCTTTCCCATAAAGTTAAAAGAAGGATTTGTCTTTATTTCACAGTAATGTCAATGACATGAGGTGGAGAGTCAAGGTGCTTAAGTGCATTATCCTAAAGCTCAGGACTATGTGACATTTTTATTCCATTTTTTAATAACTACCATATAACATTATAGTTCCCAATTAGGTTTCAGGTAACCTTTATGAGAGGCAGTGGGCAATGAAGTGACACTGAAATACAAAGATAAGCTTGGAACTGGAAGCAGACTGCAAACAGAAGCAGTTCAGAAACGCCTAAATTAATTCACAGAAAACTTAAATTTGCCACACACTAGTATTTATGCTTATTTTGTTCTTCAGAGTAATATCCTCATGATTATTTCACAGGGGGTCCTTTACATGTATTTCTGTAATTTGCAAGAAGGGATAAAGTAAAGGCTAATGATAAAACCT
This sequence comes from Antrostomus carolinensis, assembly GCF_000700745.2. Lineage (NCBI taxonomy): Eukaryota > Metazoa > Chordata > Aves > Caprimulgiformes > Caprimulgidae > Antrostomus > Antrostomus carolinensis. The sequence continues at coordinate 6,502 of NW_010337935.1, read as the reverse complement.
CAAAACCTATTAACTTTTTCTTCTTGCAGGAAGAGTATTATTTTGAAAAGAAAGAAAACCAAAGTCAAACTAAATATACTACAGGTACACCTCCATTTGCTTGAGTTTAAAAAACCTCAAACCCTTATAGCCTCCTCTTCCTCTTTCTCCTTTCATTACCCAACACCTAGTGAATATCTGACACCCTAGGACAGAGAAAAAACATTATTAAAGAAAGTAAGAAGAAAAACTAGAGACAATATTAAGCTTTCTAATTGTAATGCCCTACTCTATCAGTTCAGTTTCATATCTTAAGGATTGTATCTAGAAATAAATGTAAAGACACTATAAATCCAGTTAAAATGCATAATTTGATACACATCCAAAATATGCAAGATCATTATATACTAATTTGCCTGTCAGCTGCTTTCATTTAAAAAATTCAAAAATAATGTTATTGCCACAAACAACACAAGATTTCTCCAAAATTTCTTTAAAAGGTTAGGATTCAGAGGTTTCTTTCCACACACTTCACTTGCTTGCAGTTTTACTCCCTACACAAGACTCAAATTGTTGAAGGTGTGATTCAATTTCTTTACAGATTGTCAAAAAATGAAAGGGGAAAAAAAAAAATCAGGATCACCAATTTCAACTTCACTGCATAGCTCACTGCCAATGCACCACAACTAAAATGCAAGTCAAGACAAGACTCTGAGTTTACTACAAAGATTAAAAACAACAACAACAACAACAAAAACACACAATACAAAGACGGGAAATTTTTCTGGAAAATGCAATCTCTATCTTTTTTTCTTCTACTTCCCACAGAGAATAATTATTATCAAAATAACCAACACAGCACAGGTCACTAAGCGACACTGTGTAAGTAAAGGCAGAGTACTCACTCGTTCAAAGAGCAACAGCCTAATGGACTGCAATAGCTCATCAATTTTGGACCGACACTGGAATTTCGGATGACAAGAAAAGGGGTACTTGACCACGCCAAAAGCACTGCTCTACAGCAAGGTCACACAACTGGGATTCCCTCATTTTCCACACCCACAGAGGTAAAGCAACAACAGGGGGACAGCGTGACAAGGCAGTGCAGAATAAGACCAATCCAGGCAAGGTAAATCAAAGCAGCACCAGGTCAGCCACACAATTAGTATCGTCGGTACCACAACACTTTACCAGTATTCACACCTATGATACTGCTGGAATGATAGTACTATCACTCGTGATGCATCTATTCCATAAAAAGAAAATGTTTGACAACTGAAAGAAAAAAAAAAACCAAAAAACAAAAAAACAAAACCAAAAAAAAAACCCAAGCCCCACCATGTTTCAAAGGTATGCCAGTATTTGGAGCAAAATTTATGAAGTTTTGACTGAAAATCATTCCTGAGGCTATAAGCACCTACAAAAGTTCTGTTCCCCTTATCAACATTTTACATATGAATAAACATGAAAAACATACACTTCTGAAGTGTTCAAATCTCTAGTTTTCTCATACATAACACCAGCTTCCTGTGGATTTGTTTGTACTGATGCAGAGAAAGAAAACATGATAAGATACCAGTTTCTGAGGTATGATAATTTAAGTCTTTTCACCTTGCTTTTTCTTGTGATAGATCTTCAGTAAATACACAGGCTTTAAGCACTCCAAAATCTGAGACAGAAAAATGTCAGTAACTGAAATTTGTAATGGAAGCTTGCAGCTTCTGTACAAAAGAGCATTTATCTTATGATGTACTCCTTTGAACAGTCTCTTCCAACAAAGCATTCAGAAAATGACATTTGATATGGTGCATCAGGCAAGCTTATGAAAGGACTGTGTTACTGAACAGTAAAGCTGCATTTAAGTAACCGAAAGGCGTATGGAATAGCTTCGTATTTATCTGGGAATTAAGTGAGGCACTTGGTCATGAATTTGTAACATCAGCGTCCATGAATGGATGGCTAAAATGAAAGTAACAACAGCTCCAAGTTGTCTGAAATTCTGCTGTAAAGCCATAAGTATCCCACGGGTGCTGGCTCTGTGCCTGCATGATGCTTCTGAGCCACCAATGGGCTGATCTGGTTGCCCAAGCAGCAGCATACACTGGTCAATTATCTGTCTGGAAGAAAATGTATTTTTTGAGCAAAACGTCCAAGAAACATCCAAATCAAGAATAGTATCAACTCAATATGAAGTTATCGAACATCAAATAACTGCGTACCATTTGTGCTTGCACAGCCTAAAGCCAGTAACATGTTCCAAAATGCAGCTCCTCCCAGAGCTCAAGGCATTCTGCACCTCCTGAGGAAAGTTCAGTCCCATGGAGAGACAGACACTTAAGAACACTTGCAAGAACTTCCCTGTTTGAAATACAGGTGCAGAGAAGAGTTGAAATCAGTTTTGCTTCAACATTGCTATAAACTACTCTGATACTGCTTGGGTGGGTAAGATGAGCAGTGATGCACAGACACCTTCCTGCATGTCGGTTTTGTTCCACTCATTTTTGTGGTAGACACTCCAGGATCAAAGACTGGTGCTGGCCATTCTGTGTCCACCTATAGGACTATGATGACATCACATCATCAACACGACTGAACATAAACCAAACACACAAACAAGACCTCAAGCCAGGGGACATTTAGATTTCTCAAAAGCTGATTAATCGAGACACACTTTTTCTTTTACTGAGAAGGTTACAAGCACACATTATCCACTACTTCTGCAAGGTATTATTTATTTGGAAAAAAATTAAAATGAAATTTGAAAATATTAGAAGCATTCTAAGGCAGACAATCTCAGAGAAAATGTGAGCAGTGAGCATTTGCATAGGTGTACCGGGCGTTTGCTGCGGTGCACAAAAGTGAGTTCACGGAGAATTCACAAATGCCAGCCAAGGGGACCTGAAAGCTCGCTGCCATTGAGACACACAGGGTTTTTCCTCCCAGCGCAGATACACCCCGTCTCCTCCTCCATCTGCACTCATCAGACCCTTGCACAAGCCAAATCAACACACAAATCCAGCAAAAAACAACTCAGGTCTCCTATTCCCCTCCTGAAAGAGGCCAAGGGACAGCAAAGTTTGATTTCTTCCCAGGTGAGGGAAATCAGCTGACTCCTGGAACAGCCCAACAAGTACCAGAGCCAGGTCAAGATACAAGAGGAAACTGAAGTTGTAATACACATATAGACAAAGGGGTTTTTTCCCCAGGACAAAAAAAAAAGGAAAAAAAAAAAAAGTTAAAAGTAATTTCCTTCCAGTAGCTGGAAAGTCTTCAGAGAAACACAGTTAAAAAATATCTTTAGGATTACCTTTGTTGCCCACTGAAGAGAAAAAAAAAAAAATCCTGCAAAGTCCTTTCCCCTCTTAAGTACTGTCATTTGGATTTTAACTGAATGGGAAAAATATAATTTTTGAAGGAGCATTCAGATTCAGAGTGTCTTTAACACACATTCTTCCAAAAGCAATAGTATTTAATGTGCATTGAGAAGACACTCCTATCAGCTTAAGACACTGAAATTGAAAACAGAAATTAAACTGGTCATTCCCTAGATGAGTGTGTGACAGCAAAAAATAAGAACTAATAATCTGCTGAGCATACCACTCCCAAGGATCTGCAACAGTTAAATAAAGGCTCAAAAGCCATAATCATTACCATATGTGACAGCAGATTACTATTGTTATTATAGACCTTTCAGAAAAGGAAATTATATGCCCCGTATTTCTTGAAAGTAGTCTTAGAATTTATTTAAAGCATGGGAGGCTTATAAAATTGTTTAATTAGGCTTTAAAAAAAAAAACAAAAAAAAAAAAACAAACAACTGTAAGAATATTTATATTCTTACAGTGGGAGGCTTATAAAATTGTTTAATTAGGCTTTTTTTTAAAAAAAAAAAACCAAACAAAAAACAAAACAAACAACTGTAAGAATATTTATATTCTTACAGTTATATAAATATATAAAAAAAAAACCAAACAAAAAACAAAACAAACAACTGTAAGAATATTTATACCTTTATTTTGGATTACATTTCTTGGTACCAAAGAATAATTTTTCCTGCTATGAAAACTATTTCTCTCAGAACCTGAGAAATCAGTAACCTGAAGAATCACCTTTTACTTTCAAATTTTCTCCCTTTTACAGGTGTAGGACCTACATTTAAGGAGCTGTATATAAAAGTATAACATTAATTAAGAACCAACTACCGGTAAGAGTTACCACTGCTAAGAGTTTTGAAAAACAATACAGAACTATGCTTAAATCATGGAAAGAATACTTACCTATACATTCAGACAATAGATCTAATAGCAACTTGTTACCTCTTCAAAACATCACCTGTCCTCCCCTCTGAAGTACGTACCTTACTCAGTAGTGATTCATGTTCCAGTTGAGAACAACCAGTAGTCATGTTTTTACCAATACAATTCCAGTACTATTTAGTGAACCTACGTACTTGCATAAAGAAAGAAAGCTGGCTATCTTTATTATTTCCATGAAGTCTTCAATCTGTCCTCAGACCACCAACTACACACGGTTATGCATATTTGTAAAATTAAATCTTAAGCAGTTTAACAAGCGTAGTACATTAACACTGAATGCCCTATAAAGCTCTGAATTTTATAGAGGTGGAAGGGAAAAGGATAAAAAAAGAAACATATACAGATGGATACTTCTGGAATTTCTTTTGATTTTCCAGTTATCGACTATGATGTTAACCTAGCAAGCGCAAACAGTCCTATAATGCATCTTTATGATAACCACAATAAATAATACCACCTAAGGAGAACATACAAAATCTACGGATCCTACATATCCAAAAAATGCATTGAGTTATCCTATCCAAGAATATGAAGATTCATAATCCTTCATATTAATTACCATGGAAACAAGATTAAAAACCCTAAATATCTGCTGTGCACCAGAAAGAACTCATAAATTCATTTCAATAAAACCAATAAAAATAGACAGACAAAAAACCCACCCAAAACACAGTTGAAACATTTGTCTTGATACTCTAGGGAGGATTAGAAAATACATTAAAAACTTAAGCTCAGAAATTAGAATTCATTTCCCTCCTAGATGCTGGAGTTCACAGACACATGGGTTTTATGTGTGACAACTCTCCCCATGCTTCACCTCTTGCTAAAAGCCCTCCATTCCACAGACGCCCATTACTCTTCTCTCCCAAATACTTAAACTGATTAGCATCAATACATCACATACAGAGTAATGGTTATAACCTGTACTTAGTTTTATGTTTGCTGCATCTCCTTCAGGCATGATGGAGGCTAGGACACCTGAGAAGTCATCGTATTCTCCATCTGAAATAGCTGTTTTAAAATAAATCCATAGATAAATAAATAAATAAGCTCTCCCTATAAACATTTCTTCTCAAATTACATTAGCAGCTCAATTGGTTTTACACTCTAGTACACACCATCTTTCTTCTACAGGGAAATACTTTTGAGATGGATGGAAACAACCCTATCTATTATAAAAATCACTCATGCTAAGATACTAGCATTTTTTTGATACTGTTTTGAGAGAAATAATTGGGCTCAGTGTTCAGCAATGGGAAGAACAGCAAGGAGAAATACTGCATATAAACTAGGACTGCTGTTTTAGAGAAAATTTGAAGTTCACAGCTATTAATAGGGTTTGGCAAGTTTTGTTGCTGTTCAGGGGATTTTTGTTTTGTTCTCAGAAAACACCTCACTTTATGAAGATCAGCATCTTTCCTCTTGACACCGCACTTTCCAACTAATGAAAAACTGAAACAGCTTTTTCCTTCCAATGGCTAGTTTACACATGCTAATGCTATTTAAATCCTCCTTTATTTTGAATACTGAAGTTCACAATGCCAACAAAATACACTAAGCATATTCATCCAAGTCCATAAACCATTTCTCTACCTGCATGAGGTTACCAGCTAATGCTTGGCACCAACTAATATGATTAACCTAAAGTTCTAAAAAAATATAAAACTGAGAAATCTGCCAAAAGATGTACCATATGACTGATGAGAACCTAGTCTCCATTTCAGACAACCTGTGAACTTTTCATATTAATATTCATTAGTCAAACATTGTACTTAATTATTAGGACTAGGAATTGAACCCATGTTCCAAATGTAATTTCATGCAAATTTTTTGTGTCTGAGTTATTTCACGTTTTGGTTTCTCCAATGACACAGTACAGATACCAGAGTACCAAGTCATCCAAGCAGCTATTTAATTTCCTTTTCTTTTTTAAATTGCAATTAAGCTTTTAAATAAAGTTTTTGTACTTGTACTTTCTAAGGGAATGCATAATTTATCCTGAACTAAGAGTATAATTTTAGTCTCTAAAATCTTTCCTTCAAAATTAGAATTTGCCAAAACCATAAAAGAAATCTGAAGTTGATAATAACTATGAATCCTAATACAGCCTTCAAGTGTTCTGAATGTCCAAATAAGACACTGAGAGTCAACTGTCAAGAAGCATCCCAGAAAATAAGAGATTATAATGTTGTGAGTTGGAAGGGACC
>NW_010337934.1:0-505 GCF_000700745.2 Antrostomus carolinensis | reverse complement strand
TAGGTCCACCTGGGAAGACATCCAGAGTGAGCCAGTCACCTCCACACCTCAGGACTAGTTCAATCAAGAAAACAAGGAAGGTAATTGTGGTAAGTGATTCCCTTCTGAGGGGAATTAAGGCCCCATATGTTGACCAGGCCCCTCCCACAGGGAAGTCTGCTGCCTTCCTGGGGCCCAGGTTAGGGATATTAGCAAGAACCTCCCTGGCCTGGTGCAGCCCTCAGACTACTACCCGCTTTTGGTTATACAAGCTGGGGGTGATGAGATTACAGAAAAAAGTCCACAAGCGATTAAAAAGGGCTTCAGGTCATGAGGGAGACTGGTTGCAGGATCGGGTGCACAGGTAGTTTTTTCCTCAATCCCTTCAGCGGACGGAGGTTTACTGATAGGAACAGGAAGATACACCTGATTAACACATGGCTTAGAGGCGCCACAGGCAGAGTTTTGGTTTCTTTGACTATGGGGATGTTTACGTGGCACCAGGGCTACAGACAAAAGATGGGAT
>NW_010337933.1:24570-24946 GCF_000700745.2 Antrostomus carolinensis | reverse complement strand
GAAGAGGTCAAAGTCTGCTCTCCTGAAATTTCTTTTCCTTTTCTCCCAGAAATGTTGATGCTACCTTTGATAGACTGAGAAACTGGAATCAGAACAGGTGGATTACAGGTGTCCTTTAAAAAGGAGAAGCCTGGAAGATGTTTATGTAGCTTTAGTTAAACAGCTGTAGAATCTTGCCAGCATTCTCTACTGTCAGCTCTAACCACACTGATTTCACCTTGTGTTTTTTTTTCCTTTTTTTTCCAGATAATTCAGAGATCCCTGGCACCATTCTAGTTTCTCAAGCTTTTTCTCTTCTATATTTGTAAAACTTTCTCAGCTTCCCTTTCTCTCCCTTGCATGCATGCATATTCTGCCACTGCCTGAAAAGCTCATA
>NW_010337933.1:0-24522 GCF_000700745.2 Antrostomus carolinensis | reverse complement strand
GAAGTGAATGTAGTCCCCAGTTCGCACTGGACCAATACGTAGGGAGGCTAAAACCATGTTCTCTAACATGAGGATCAGAAGAACTCGGGTGTTATCTAATTGCTGTAGAAACCGGTACAGTGGAGTGTAGTTCTGAGATGGGAGTTATGATTAGTTGGTAATTAGGAGCCGAGAGCAATAGATCCTGAACAGCTGCAGTTCAGAGTACCTGCCTGTCTGTAGCCTTGAGCCGTCCTTGCAAGTTTAAAACATACCACCCGAACTTGTACCTAGGTAGCTGCAGAGAATTCTAACTTTTTTTTTCCTTTGTTTTAAACCTGTTTGAGAGACAGTCACCTCTCATGCAGAGAGCTGAGGCAATTTAAGACTTTCTTTTAAGCTTAAAGGGGCCCCTGGTAGTTCTCATCATAACTGAAGTGTAGATGATAGAGGAGGATTAGCTGAAATTTATTTTTGTTAGAGCAGGAAGAAGATTCCTGTGGCACCCTACATCCCAAATTTTGCAGACAGGGTAGCTTGCTTAGCTTTAGCTGCGTTATTCTCACCACTCTGAGCAAGTAGCATCATCTTGCTTCCTCATATTTTGTTTTGGTATGAGTTGTTATAACTTTAATTTCTCTCAAAAGCAGCCTCAATTTATTAAAGTTCTGACTGTGGCCTTTGCTATATGATTTTCACATTTTTTTATCTTCTAGCTTAGGTAATTTAGCATATACATTCGGAGAAGAACTGTCAAAAGAGAGAATTACCTTAAGCACACTTTTCCTGCCTGATCTGAGACCAGCAGAGGGAACTTTATGGAAATGTCACTCAGGCTTTTGTATAGAGTGACAGTGAGGTTACTATAAGAACTTTAACAGAACAAACAGCTCATTTAGCATTTCTTGAAAAAAAACAAAAAAACAAACCTAAAACAAAGACTTTAAGCATAGTCTAGGAGTCTGAGATCTTATTCCCTTTCAAAAAACAAAATGAACTCTTAAAATTGTGTGACTAAATCATAATGTGATATAATAATTTTCCTTTATTTTTTTTTAAATAATGGAAATAATTGTTGCAATTGTTTTAATAGCAGAAAAGCTATTAAAAATGAAACTATCTTTTTGAAATACAGGTTATAAATCGTTCAACAACAGAGCTACCTCTTACAGTGTCATATGACAAAATATCGCTTGGAAAACTCCGATTTTGGATTCACATGCAAGATGCTGTGTACTCCCTGCAACAATTTGGTATGTTTTTTATCTTTAATGACTTTAGGCCAAAAAAAAAAAGTGGCAACCCACCCTCAATTTTTTTTCTGTGAGTACATAGGTGACATTTAGCTCCCTCCATTTTCTGTTTAGCTGGTGAAAAGGTTTAATGCTACAAATCTTCCTACATTGTTTTTACCTTAAGGTAAAGATGGAAATCAAATGTTGACATGTGGTAGAAAGCAACAGTACAGAGGTGAATTAACTGTTTTTTAAGCAATAATTTAAAATTTTATTTGGATAGTTCTATTGTAAAAGTATAAGAGGCCAAAATAGAGGAGAGAATTTTCACCGTGGTTTTCCCCCTATCGTCCTGGAACAGAAAAGCTGGATTGGTGTAACCTAAGCTTTGATATAAGCTATATACAGCTGGTCACTGTAGGCATATACCTATGGTGAAATACAGGCAGGCATGGCAAAGACTTTGTGCTCAAGCTGAGCATGAGGAAGGAATCTGGGTTCCCATCATAATGCTTCTGACGCTTCAGAACTGGCTGGCCTCTCACTTTGACTCAGTGACAAATTTACAAGGTAATTCAGATAAACTTGAGACTTTACATGCATGAAAATATTAAATTCTGTGTTTTGCTTAAATGTAATGAAGTCTTTGCACACTTTCACTCTGAAGTTTGTGTGCTGTGTTGGTGATGGTATAGCCAACCTTTTGCTGTCTTTAAATATCCTTTCCACTGATGCATACCTCTTAAAAATCCACATCTTATTTTCAGGGTTATCTTTGCTGACTTAGTTTCCTCTCTAGACTACAGTTGGCTTCTTTTTGCTAAAGTAAGGACCTACATCGTAGTTGAACTGGTGTTGATGAGCATAAATATAGGATTATTTCTAATCGTCTCTTTTTAAGCACTGCAGACAGCAGTTTGAACTTTTTTTCAGGCCAGGAGATCTTAAAAGCTCCTATGCAGTATTATTTTAATGATTCTTAAATCCTTCCTAGTTTATCTTTTTTTTTTTTTAATTTAATGCTGATAGATACAGTATTCTACTAGTTTCCCGAGAGATGTATGCAGCTTCCATAGTACTCAGTGGTGTTCTTTGTTCACCAAAATTTAGTTATTCTATTAAGAGGAAGAGGGGTTGGTTATTCACTGTCATCTAATATTTTATGATGAACAACTTAATCATGAAGGCATTGATTCCTCTAAAAAAATTTTTTTAAATCTGCTCTGGTTCAGCACTAGTTTGAGAGTGTAGTATTGTAAGACACAGCACTTGTGTGCAGTGTAACTTAACTGAGAGTCTAGACTCTCTCCATTTCTTTTGCAGCTTTTGCTTTTCTCGTGTTTTGTTGGGGGAGGGGAGGCAGATAAGGAATAAGGTCATCCTAAGTAGAATACAGCTGCTTCTCTGTATCTCTGGTTAATGTAGATCGAAGCTACAAGGATGTCTGTTTAAAATAACTGACTTGAAAGAGTCAAGTAACTGCTTATTCAGAGTTTGTGTGGGGTGTTTGGCCACCATGGTTTTTCCATGCATTTCTGTGAACATCCTCAGAGTGGCATAATTGAAATTTTCATGTTTCAAGTCTTGGCTGTCTTGTGATAGACATGTATATCTAGGCCTATCATCCTAGGAGTTCCTCTTCTGCCTTGAAGAAAAGCTTACCTAAGATACTGCCTGTTCTCTCTAAGTATGCAGATAGTGAAATGTAAGGTTTAAATTTTTCCTTTTTGAATAATTTATGAAAAGGTCACCTTGGATTAGTAGCAAAACTCCAGAATCACTTGAAAACAGGTAAGTTCGCATTCTTCTAGCTGCAGTGCAGGACAGCCAATATGACAAAGTAAATTGGTACTGAACTCACCAGTGTCATAACTGGCACTGTTGCCGTAACTGCAGCATTGTGTATTTTCTGAGAGTGGTAGACTTCAGTCACAGTGGCTGGAACTTTCTGCTTCATGAAGAAAACATCTTAACACTGGCTGAAGGAGTTCAGAGGGATGCTCTGTCTTCTGGAAAATGCACTCCTTGATGCTGGCAACCATATTTATCATGGACAGGCTCTTTTTTTTTAATTAATGGTTGTCCAGTATATAACAAGATAGTAACACTCTTCCTTTCAGAGATTTGATAAGACAGTAGAGAATATGTATTCAGCGCACAGTTTCTGCTTTGTGGAAGGTGCTCTGCCTTTTTGCATTTATTGAAGAGAAACTTCCAAGTTAATTCTGCAAGAACTGTCAAAATAGCTGATGCCTAATCCATGATCTGGGGTCTATACTGGTGCATATATATGACCTTGTTTCTCACTGACCTTTGTTTTCCTCTACAGTGTAGTCCTTTTCTTATTTTTCAGTTTTTAATGTGAAGCTCACTTTTCTTACTTATCAAATACAAGTTCAGAGGCCAAGGTGAAAAATCCTTTTTCTTCCCACTGAGGCCAGAATGACTTCCTGTGTCTTGCCATTCGTGTCTCTGATGTTTCAGCTTAGGTTGTAGTTACACAAGGTGTTAAAGGCACTTTGTAACTGATGGGTTTTGTTTAAGGCAAGCCAAATAACTTGCCAAAATACGGGTAGACTTGGGTTTTACCAGTAAAGCTGCCATAATGTTTTGGATTTATGATTTCTTAACAAAATATATGCAGGTGACTCTAGCATAACGGCAATTAACTGTCTAGTACTTCTGACATAGTTACTTGTTCTTTCTCTTAGGGTTTTCAGAAAAGGATGCAGATGAAGTAAAAGGAATTTTTGTTGATACTAACCTGTACTTCCTGGCTTTGACGTTCTTCGTAGCAGCATTCCATGTAAGTGGAGAAACTTTGGGGTTTTTTAGGAATTACAGTATATGCAATAAAAAAGGAAGGGGGGCTGAATTTCAAGTCTTTGATTTATTAAGTATTGTTCTTTGACATAATGATTTCAGTAGAGCAATGGAAGTGTTTTCTGGTACAGGTCAGCTGTATTTCCAATACAGAGTTAATATAAAAATCTCAAAGACAGGAATTTGAGATAACTAGATAGTAACTAACATTCTTGACTGAAATATAAAACATTTTACTTAATTATAACTTTTTTTTAGCCATAGTTGAACCAAAGCCCCTAGAATTAATATGTCCATCAATTTTGTTGAGTTGTCACAAGGTTTACTGCTGCAGTGGCATAGCTGGGGCACCAGTAGTAGGGTTTGAGTCTCTGACTTGTAATCCCTCAGAAATTTAGATCGGATGAACTCAAAAAAATGATTGCTGTAAAGTACAGAGCCTGTGGCTGTAGCCATGGTTATTTGTTGTTGCTGTGTCTTTTCTCTTAGCATTTTGTGTGTCTTGGTTTAAATAAGAATCTTTGTTTTAATGAACAATTTTTTTTAGACTTCACTGTTCTTCTGACAACACTTTTGTCATCTAGAATTGCAATCAATACCATTCCTGTGTTCTGGGAGAGATAAGAACTTGCTGGGCATGTTATGTTTCTTTATACTTACATTACATAAAATTAATTTGATTGGAAAGCCTTAGACTTCCCACCCATATTAATTTATTTTTTCCATTCTTTTTATCACGTTGTAAGATATCTGTAGACTGGAACTAGCTCTTCTGATGCTTTTTTTCTTTTATGCATTATTTGCCCAAATTAACAAAAATATACTTTTTCATTAAAATTCTCTGACCCAAGAATTTCTTGAATCTGTGCTGTTCTTTTTAAGACAGTGAATGCTTAAAGGAAATACTGAAAAATAAACTGAATGAAAATGCTGAAAAAAATACTCAGTACAAATAAATTTAATGCTAAAATGTCCCTGAAGTTTAGGTCAAACTCTTAGTGATGATCTAGAGAGGAAGCATGACTTGCTATATTGTAGGATTTTTTTTAAAGCTTTGGTACTATCCAAGCCTAAATTGACTATCAATCCAATACAAAGCACTTCAAATCTAATTTAGTGTGGCTTTTCCTGTTCTGTCAAGGAGGTTAGCAATTCCTCAGAGTCCTCATTCTTCATCCTCTATCATGTGTTACCCTGTTTTGGGTCACTAACTTTCTTCACTGTACACTGCATTGGGCAGTGTTGTAGTAGTAGCAGTATTTGGAATTCATCCTGTAATTTTGCACTGTTTTTAGAGCTTGGGCTTTTAAAACAGTTTTTCTTTTTAGCTTTTATTTGAAATATTTAATTTTTATTTCAGCAGCTTCTAAAACAGGTTTTTCTGGAATTCCATCTTAAATGCTTTTTTAACAGTTCAGCTGACAGTCTCTAATTAGTGCACGTTTCAAGCAAATGAGGATGTTTCTTGCTATTTGCAGCTTCTCTTTGATTTCCTTGCATTCAAAAATGACATCAGTTTTTGGAAGAAAAAAAGGAGCATGATTGGAATGTCTACAAAAGCAGGTATGGACTAGAATGTGGAGTGTTGTGCATGGGCTGTGTAATATATATTGTGTTTTTAGTTGTACTCTAAGTTGACACTTTGTAGATTCACCCACCAAGATGACTAAATGAGATGTTTTTATGTATGAAAAGATGGCAGCTGACAGGCTGGTTCTAAGTTTGTTAGTGTTGTGCTCAAGTATCACTTGCTTTTAAGTGCTCGTGTTGCTTCCAAGGTTTGACTGTCTTGCAGTTGAGAATTAGCTTATTATTAAGTCAGTTATCATATTTCCATTGCTGAAGGAAGAGAAAAATCCTGTGGATGGAGAGAATGTGCTCTCATGGGTAATGCTGTCCTGCGAGTCCCATGTATCCCTTGTAGATAACTACAGGTTCCAAAATATTTGGAGGGGGAAGCGCTGTAATGTGATGCTGATGTTTGATTTGGGCTTTGATGTAAACAAGAGCAGTAGAAGCTCCTGGGACAGCAGGGAAGAGCATGAGAGGGTTGAGTTGACTTGGATGTAGGAAAGATAAGAGAAACATAGTGGTCTGGTATCTTGTCAAGCCTTCCTAGAGGCAGACGAGGGTAGTAGCCAGCCCTGGACGCTTAAGTTTCACACACTACTCCCCAGCCTTGTTTTTCTAATAGATTTTTCCATTCTGATTGTAAACCAGAATGATAAACCTGGAGTCACTTGACCTTCAGCTTCGTCAAGACAAGAATCATGAACATAGTTCATATTAGTACTGATACATTATTGAATTGCTGCAGTACAGAAGTCTTCCTTAGATACTCTTATTTCCTTTTATCTTTTGTGATAAGGATTTAATAAAATGTTTTTGTTCCTTATTTGCCTGAAGGTATATAGATCACTGACTGTTTCTAGGACTACTTGATATATCAAAATGTATATAGGAGAAGTTCATGCTTAAACTACATAAGGCAATTAAAGTAAATAGGCCAGCAGTCTTCTGTCATTTCAGCTCTTCATTTAAATATTACTAAGCCTTTCATTTTTTTTTTGTCTAGTGCTTTGGCGGTGCTTCAGTACTGTGGTAATATTTCTTTTCCTTTTGGATGAACAAACAAGTTTATTAGTACTGATCCCAGCAGGCATTGGTGCAGTGATTGAGGTGAGTTCTTAAAGTTCTAGAACCAAATACCTGTATTTGCAGCAGCATCCATAGTTTACTGTAGAAAAAGAATGCTAAACTAGTTACTGGAAAAGTAGTGCTGTAGGATGCTGTCTTAGCAGCATTGTTTACTTGGCTTTTAGTGGTACAGGAGATTGTGTCCCTTTATCAAATAAGTAAACTGGAAGTATCAGTTTTTTCTGGGATGAGCCAGCTGGTGTTGTGGAAACCAAACATAGAGCTATGCTGAGCTTCCTTCCTGTCACATCACCTGATAGGCATCACTCCTGACCAGGCATGTATAACCACGTCAACAAGCCTTCACAGAAACATTTATCAAGGAGCAGGCTGTGTGCCATCAGACAGTGCTGCAGGTCTGCACCTTTCTCCTTGGCCATGACTGAGGTGCTTGGGGAAGGAGGGAAAGGAGGAGACTGCTGGCTGTGTTCATTATTGCAGCAAACCGTGTCCAGCCAGTGGGTTGCAGGTACTGCTTAGAAGCCTGCTTTATGTGTAGTAAAGCACAAAAGTAATGGAAAGGGGAGAGCTCTCTGTCTAGCATTGCTTTTAGATCTATGTACTTCTCATTATTTAAAAATAAGTTCAGGACTTTCACATGGAGGTTTTGACTACACATCTGTTACAGTTGCAGATAATCCCTGTGGAAACACAACAGTTGGGAATTTTTAGTGAGTGATTAAATTGTTGAATGCAAAGTCACAAAGCAATCCTTAAATTTCAGCTTATTGTATAAACAGATTAAGCTCTTGTGAAAGCTATGAACAGTGGTGTCCTAAATACTACTATTGCATTGAGGGCAACATTATTTTTCAGTGAGTTGAGATTTTTTTAAGTCTGATGTATTTCTGTGTGTTAAGTTTTCTGTATCAGATTTGCTGGTGGTTTTGTTGCTATAAATAGAAATTTAGTCTTACATTTCAAACTTTCTTTAGCTATCTGAAATTTTAACAAAGCTTCAGGGATAAAAATATATGCCAATAACTATGCTACTTGTTTTGTAGGATATCTTTTATTTTGAACCTTGAAATCTAAATAGCTAATTTTTAAAAAATCCTTGAATCTAAAAATTTCAGAAATTCAGAAGTGCCAACTGATTTAAAAATGAATCAGGTCAAGAAGAGTGATGCTTTTGTTTGTTTCTAGTGGAAAAGAAGAAATAGTCCTTGTCTCTAAATCTTTTTTTTTTTCAAAAGTTTTAGTGGAAACCAGATCAGGCGTGTATGGTGGGAGGGCAACAGGAATGATCAGCTGTGCTGCAGGACTTAAGTTCAAATAAAACTGTTAACATTTTGCATTTCTCTTTTATAAAGAAGATGGATCTCTTGGTTAGCAATACCTAAGAACAGACATTTCCAGATCTCATTTGTTAGTTGTGCCTGTCTGAGGTTCTTCTTGGAGCTGCCCAAAGATCTGTTAAATAGAGCTCTCCAAGATCTGTCGTGCCTGTGACATTTTGGCTCCTGTCGTCTCTCTCACGCGCCTTGTTTTCCAGTCTGTTGCTTTTGGATTGCAGGCTAGGGAACTGGGTTGAAAGGATTCTGTAGGAACACTGTGTGGTGCACTTACATGGAAGGGAGACAGATCTTCTGTAGGTTTTGTTCAAGTAACATACCTCTCCTCTCAAGTGATGGTGAGATAGCATGGTTGTCTCAAGGTGAGAATGAACATATGGGCTATACATCTCTCAGAAATTTGTCTCCAGGGAGGGGGCTTCCACAGCTTCTCTGGGCAACCTGTTCCATTGTCTGACCACCCTCACAGTGAAGAATTTCTTCCTAAACCTACCCTCTTCTAGTTTAAACCATTTCCCCTTGTTCTTTCACTTCCTGCCTTCGTAAAAAGTCCCTCCCCAGCTTTCTTGTAGGCCCCTTCAGATACTGGAAGGCAACTATAAGGTCTCCCTGGAGCCTTCTCTTTTCCAGGCTGAACAGTCACAACTCTTTCAGCCTGTCCTCGTAGGCGAGGTGCTCCAGCCCTGGGATCATCCTCATGGCCCTCTTCTGGACTCATTCTAACAGGTCCATGTCTTTCTTGTGTTGGGGGCTCCAGAACTGGACACAGTACTGCAGGTGGGGCCTTATGAGAGCGGAGTAGACGGGGAGAATCATCTCCCTCAACCTGCTTGCCCACTTAATCACTGTTAGTTCTGAGGCACGTTCATCTTGCAGACCCCAGCTGACCTTGAAGACACGTAAAAACTTGCTTGGCAGGTGGTTATTGGAGAGTTCCCTAAATGCCTGAGCTGGGGTACATGCTGGTGCTGAGACCAGCTAACCCCCCCCAAGCGCTGCAATCCGGATATCCTGGAAGGACTACATTATTTCACTTAAAGTACGTGATCTGATACGGAGACTTAATAGTGCACGCTCCCAAAGCTGTACTTGTCTGGTGACACAGCATTTGGTTTGTAGAGAGACACAGGCAGGCAGTGTGCTGCAATCAGGCTGTTGCTGCTTTATGCAGTGGGTGTTTAAAATGGCTATTCTGGGGTCTTGATTCTCAGTATCTGAATCCTGCATAAAACTTTCCTTTGGATAATTTTTTGTGCACATTTTGTTTTTGCTCATCACAGCTCTGGAAAGTGAAGAAAGCGTTGAAAATGACAATCAAGTGGCAAGGCTTGAGACCCAGAATTCAGGTACAGCAGACATTGGGCTGTTAATGATTACATTCTCAAGCCTGCCATCTGTTTCCAGGTTACTTGTGCAACTTGTCTTTCAGAGAAATTAAGATTAAAAAAAACCTATAAAAGTTTCCTATGTATGTCTTCTCTTTATGGATGGCTTAATCCAAAAGTTGGATGAGGATTTTCAAACTTAAAAATTTGATCAATTCTGTTGAAGCAGCAGCTATTTGTATATATTTGTGGTGCAAGAAACCAGAACTCCTCTGTCAGTCCTGATAAATCTTAATGGGTGCCTGTGCTCCTGCCACTGTGTTGGAAAGGCACTTTTAACTGGCATCATGATTTGCAGTAAGAAACTTAATTTTTCTGAAGCTGTAGATATAACTTCTCCATTGTGAAACTAACAGAAGATGTGACATGATTTGGGGACAGGACAGTCTTTGACAAATCCTCTGAGTAAAAATTTAAGTCCTGAGACTGTGCAGGACATGCAGCGGCAGCAGGGATTGCAATTAAGCCAGGTTGTCTTCCCATTTTTTAAATTACCTGACTGTAGTCTTTTTCACCTTTATATGTATTGCAGTTTGGTACATACAGTGACTCTGAAAAGAAAACTGAGGAATATGATACCCAGGTAAGAGGGGATCCTGTAACTTATGATCTATAAAGCCTATACATGTGGCCTGCTGATTGACTCGTTTCACTCTTTTTATTGCTTCAAATGTATTTTCCATTTTCTCACAGTTGTCAAGCAGATCATCATCATTTAGATGACCAGATAGTGAAGATTGACTCTAATAATTTATGAAAAACAGTGAAATAGTTGTTTTGTAGCTGAATCTTGTTGAAACATTTCTCTGAGAAGGAGATTGCAAGTGACTTATCTGAAGAGAAATATCTTAAAGGGTCTTCATTCACAAATTTGAAAATTGGTATTTGTGCTTGTTATGTATACTGGAGGAATGTTCATGTACTTCTTGATTTCTGAAAGGAGTTGAAATCAGGAAGTTAAGCAGAGAGCTATTCTTAGGCTCTGATATTCATGTTGCTGCTTGTTGCTTATGCTCTAAGTGGTGGTCTGAACTGAGCATTGGAATTTTCACTGCCTTCTCTAGAACTGTAAGCATACAGGAAATAATAGTGGACATGTGGGAACAGGAAAATATTTTCAGGAAAAAAAATTATGTGGCTGTCTTCTAGTAAATGCCCTGAACAATCTGCTCTATATAAAATGTGAACTAACCTTATTTTCGTTGTCTATTAGGCTATGAAATACTTGTCATATTTGCTCTATCCACTGTGTATTGGAGGTGCAGGTTACTCCTTGCTGAATGTCAAATACAAAAGGTACTGGAAATCTATAAATGATCTTATACAGAATTTAAACATTCCTCATTTTTTCTATATTAATTAATTGGGAGATGATGAGTTATGGAAATCAGTTATTTTAGTTTGCTTGATTCATGAGCCAGGAACTGGAAACTTCCTTGCTCTATAGGATCTAAAGCTGTTTTTTAACATCCTGTAAGTTACAGGCTGCTGTATTTTGCACGTAACCTGATATTACTGTAGTATAGAATTCAATAGCTTGCATACACGAGTAAGCTGTCAATCAGAAGAGGAGGAAGAAAGCTGCCACTGATGTTCAGAGAACTGATAAGGTGACAGAAGAGATGAGCAGAATTCAGTGATTGAACCTGTCCAGTAACAGAGAGAAGCAAAAACTGACCCAAAAGTATTTGCTCTGACCAAGAGGTTCCTCTGTTCCCAAATGTGATAGCTGGGATGGCAAACAAGCAAAAGCCTTTTCAAGAAAGGATCGTGTTTTCCTTCACAGCCATGGACTTACTGCAACATACTGATACTTCAGCAAGAGCTGAAGACTCAATATTTCATGAAAAGGTGAAACTTGTCCACTTTCACTGAAAATAATACAGCTCGTTCATTTTGTACTGGAGACGTGCAAGCAACTAGACCTTTTTTTTTTTTTTTTAAGTAGTCCTTAGGCCCAGAAGGGATGGGAGAGCAAACAGTAGCTTAAAATACTACCAGAAAGAACTGCTGTTGCTGCATACATGAGCCACAGCACTTGTACTAGAAACTGGGGCAATTTCTGGACTATTAGAAAAATAGTTTTTTCAAAAGGTTCTTGTCTTAGTAAGGAGTTAACAAATATACACCATTTAAAAATTCTGCTTTTCTTGCAAAATTATTCGTTCAGTACTGCAAAATACTATGTGCCAGTTTTTCTATAAAGTGTAGCTTAAGAAAGTGAAAACAGTTCTTGTAATAGAATTGTTATCATTGTTAAATCTGTTTGTAAGGAAATGTGACGGAACAAGTAATCTTAACAGTGGATTATCCTTTAATCTTGCAGGCATTTTCTTACACATTTTTTAGATGCTTGTGGATTAGTGAAGTGCTGACCCAGCTGTAGCATTACTGTTAACATGTCACTAACACAGCAGTGCAAGTTTTATTTTAAATTATATAACCTGAGCATCACAGTTACTAGCTGTTCTTACTATTGCAAACAGAAGTATGGAATTTGACCAGTATCCGTAGCACTACTGTTATTGTCCTAAGATTGTGCTTCATTGAACATCTGGGAAGGGTTGTCAGATGTAAGGAGGGGGAAATGTAGATTCCTTGTATTTAAGTGCCTCCTGTAGTGATTCGTATTGAATGGTATTTGTTGTCTGAAATTTGCTAAGTGCTTACAGTGCCATATTAAGTGTTTCCTAACACTTAATGTTTCTTAAGTATCTAGAATACAGTGTTACCTTTGTAAGCCTTAATACAGTCAAGGTTCAGTGCCCAGTGTTACCCGATGTCACTTTGGACACAGAAGCCTTAGAAGTATAAAGCAGTTGATAAAACTCTCCAAACTTCTTGTATGGACTGATAACCATCTTTTGCTTAAACTGTCTTCTCTGGAGCCCTTCCTAATCAAAGGAAGATGTGACGTATTAAGTTCTTGTGTAAATTCACAACATAGCCATTTCTTGCGGTAGTCAGCATACGCTCACGTAGCGGATGTATTACAGGTATGTATTTTTGGCTGAGGTGAAAAAATAACTGGACTGTCTTCTTTGTTTGCAGCTGGTACTCCTGGTTGATTAACAGTTTTGTCAATGGTGAGTCTCTTTGTATGGGTTGTTTTTTTCTTTCTATTCATATTTCTTCAAATGGAGGCCGAGACTCAAAAGTAGAAAATCGACTGCTCTCAGCTGGATCAGTGTAATACAGAGCAATAACTTGACTGTAGCTTCCAAAATTGTCACCATGATTGGGAAAAGGAGAAGAATCAACTCAAAGTGAAACAAAAGGATTACATGTATCTTCTCTTTGTAGGAAAATGAGTGCAAATCTCTAATTGTAAAAATATAGTTGTGTGGTGTACTTGTTTTGTGCATTTGTCTTTGAGTTTTCCATCTTTTCTCTTCAGGAGTGTATGCTTTTGGATTCCTGTTTATGCTGCCCCAGCTGTTTGTCAACTACAAGGTAAGATTGAAAAGTGATAAAAGACTACTTTTTCAGTATCTTCTTCTAGAATTTATTACAAAATTTATATTTTTAATCCTAGATGAAATCTGTGGCACACTTACCGTGGAAGGCTTTCACATACAAAGTAAGTAAAGCTGTAATTTAAGGATTGATGCAGTCATTTTGGAAATAATGAAACATCTTAGTATTATGTAGCATAAGGCTGATAGTGCTTTGTTTGTTTGTTCTAAGAGTTAAACTGACAGGAAAACCAAATTTGTTTGCAAATGTTAAAAAAAAAAGGAAACACTGATTTCCATTTTTCATAATGAGTTCCATATACTAAGAATACCTGCATCATAGTTTTGATGATAATATTGTTTTTCCTACTGTCAGCCATCTTACATGGGTGCAGTATTGGTCCTGCAAATAAACTAACCAGTCTCAATTTAATACATTATTTTAGGAAGAGAAAGATTGTATTAACAAAGGATTGTTCTCAAGAAATGGATAGGACCACTAAGAGACCTTATTTTGGCAGGTTCCAGGAGCTACCAGAGACTGAAGTAATGTACACACTGTGCTGTGCTGGGGTGGTAATTCAGAGCTTCTGGGCAGTGTAGTGACAAATGTGTGGTGGGTTGTTACACGGTGGAAAAGGGGCACTGTGGTTTTCCTGCTGCCTGACTGCCCTTGTGGGAAATAATATGATGCTGTAGCAAAGCTTAATGCCAGACCTTGGAGGAGGAGAAGGTGAGTTTTTTTCAAAACAGAGTCAGCTTACTAACGCTTTGATATCTGCTTGCCCACAAGCACCCACATGTGTGTCTGAGTGGTCTGTGTAGTATTCACACACCAGATGGGTACACCTGAGCGTCCCAGACAGGATTCCTTGTGCTGATGTGGAGGACAAGGGACACTCCCTGTTAAGTCTCCTACATCCTTCCTCAGTGAACAGCTACATGCTAGTTCTGTTCTTGTACACCTAAAGAGCTGATAGTATTTTGACTCCATCCTTTCCCACCTCTGTGAGTCCTTAGGATTTTTTAACTGTGATTTGTTTTCCTGATCATTGTGTCCACAAACACCCTAAGTGGATGTGCTGGGATCATCAAGACCTTGATGCCATCAACATGTACCATGTTTTCTTCTGCTTCTGCTCATAAAAGCTTCCATTTATTCTTCCTTTGTGCCAGCGTATTAGAGTTCTCTAGAACATCAGTACTTTAAAAGAAACAGTGCTAAAAACTGCTTAAGACATGGTGTCCAATTCTGAAGAGAAGATATGAGACAAAAGAACTAAAAATCTTAAAAGTTGAAGTGCTTTTCATACCTCTTCCATTTCTGTGAGCCTACAGGAATAGCCCAACTTTCTGCTGCCTTCATATTTCTAAGGAATTATGGAGCATCTAGGAAAAAAGATTAAAATATAGCTGATAGAAGAATAGCAACTAAACAGTGTTTGATATGGAAATATAGTAAAAGAATAAAAATAAACTTCTAGTGTTTCAGACATATCCTAGGCAGATCAGCATGTTTCTTAATAGAGCAGAGTAAAAGGTATATTAGTGAAGTAATTTCACAATTTTACTTCAACAACAAAATAAAATAGCAGAGCAGAGACATTAGCAGTTAAATAGACAACAAGGGGACAGTATTCAAGCAAGTAACCTTTAAAGCAGCAGAATTCTCTTGCTGAATAGCCTTTTCTTACAGCGTTTATGATTCCTGTTAAAATGCCAGAGGCTGCCCACAACAAAGGCTTGTTTGTATGTAGGAAGAAGTATATGATGTTTTCAATTATGTTTAACTTAGTGGTCTTTGGAGGGGGTAATTTACTTTTTCCTAGTGGATATTTAAAGTTGCTTGCTCTCTTCTGCCCTTTGAAGACTGGAAATGGTCTGAGGTCTCATCTGTGATTGTTGTTTTAAAGAGCTTTGGGGTTTTTTTCCTTAATTTGAACTCTTTCCTTTTTTGGAAGACCTTGGCAAAAATGAAGATGAGTCTAACTTTCCAGTTTCTGTAGTCTTTATGTTTATGCTCTTTATACTTTTATAAGGAGTACCTTCAAATGAGGTAATCTCAAAAGAAAACTAGCTAGGCTAAATCCTGTTAGATGGGCTGTCTTGATGCACTCCATTTCAGTGGCTCATGAGGACTGCCTAAGTGCCTGAAGGATGGAGCATTTAGCTTTTTCTTCCTCTCATAATTGTAGGATCACTCACATGGGTGTTGACTTGGAAAGGCTGCCTTTTCCAATTTGCCAAGGGTTTTTTTGTTCCATGACAAACCTTCTTTGCACAGGCTTGAGAAGTGCTGTGCATATTCTTTGGTTGCTTTGGACTGATGGATTTGTTTTGACTTGCCAGAGAGCTTTCCCGTTGTAACTAATCGGAACTCTCTCCTGTCCGACGCCCTCATCTTCTGCTGATGCTTTGTTTCATCATACAAACATTGGTTCATTTTGAAGAGTGGGTTGTTCTCTGCTTAGGGAATACATAATTTTCCCCTTTCTTATGGTATGGATTAATGTACAGCTCGCTAATATGGAAAGGAGAAGTTATGTTACTGACTCAGTTTGTTAACCCAGCAGTGATGCTGGATTTGTTTCCTGCTTTTTTTAGTGAGTTGAAACAGTTCTTGCCCCATCCGATGAGTACTAGAGCTGCTGCACTGTAAGAGTTGATTTGTAGTCCTCCTTGTAGCCTAGAGTGAGATCCAGAGGAGTTGCCCTTCTGCTTACTTTCTTTACCTTCTCTGACAAAATATTGTTGCCTTTGCATGCCTGGAGCCTGTTTGTGCTGCTTTCCCAGCAGATGTCTGGGAATTTAAGCTTTCACACTCAGGAAAAAGTAGTGAGAAAATATTTCATTACTGCTTCAGAAACAGCACCTAATAGTGTGCCTAGTTGAGAGGAAATGGTGTAGAAAATTGTCTTGGGTAAGGGATGGATGATTACTTCCAGAAGAGCGCTGAAAGTATTTTAAAATCTCTCCAAGGCTGACAAGTTAAATGTTTTTAAGAGCAGTAAATTAACATGTTTTTACACAAATTTCAAATTCACACAGAAAATTAAAGTGAACTGACATTTTGTAAATCTTAAATAATTTGAGTAATGAATGAATAATTTTTTTTTTTTTTGCCAGTTTCTTTTAAAGATTTCACTCAAGTTAAATCCATGGTTTTCCCCTCGTGTGACAATACTCTCACCTGAAGTAGTCCTACTTTCTTTTTACTTGTAACTATAATTGTGTGGTCTGGAGTAGACAGTATGGTCTTTATTAAAAGAAAGCACTTTAAAGTTTGAAGTAATTAGTTTTTCAGCATAACCATTTAGTATTGTTACAAATATGAAAGTAGTCTGTGTTCCTACTGAAAAATACAGTTCTAGGAAACCCGTTTCCTGTAGCTTTGTATGACAGATGACTTCCTTTCTTCACAGCCAACTGAAGTATACTTTTCTTTTATTTGTAGGCGTTCAACACCTTTATTGATGATATATTTGCTTTTATCATCACTATGCCAACATCTCATCGGCTGGCATGCTTTCGAGATGATGTCGTGTTCCTGGTTTATCTTTACCAAAGATGGTATGCCTTTCTTTAATATTCACTGGGATTTTTACAACACTGTAGATGGTTGCAGTCTTATTGCCATAAAGATGTAGGAAATAGTTTGGGTTAAATTTCAAGCAGAATTTTTATACTATAGTAATACATAGTATGGTCTGGATAATGGTAGTTGTATATATGCCTAGGAAAGGGAACATTGGTCAGGAGATCTCAGTACAAATTAAGAGGAGCAAAAGCACTTTCCCATAACTGACAGTATTCTGGGACCCTTTTTAGCATGCCAAGAAAGTAGTCAAGAAATTCCTCTTCTCACAACAGTCACTGAGTTTTTATCAATTACCCCTTCTCCCTCCCCAAAACAGCAATCCTCCTTTCCAGGAGATAGCTTCACATTTGCAAGTTACTAAAAAAATTAACCTGAAACTCGAATACCTGAAATAAGGTGAAGGAGAGCAATTCTTAAGCTTGTATTCACAAAATCTTAGAGAGTTCTGGGCTTCTGACCCTTGCTGAGGGGCTACGTACCTCCATATGCTCAGTATCTGAGGCATGCTTTCCAAATTGCTCTGCAAGGCACTAGCAGAGGATGTTTTCTGATGAGGGATTGCCCTGCTCTGCTTTCCTCCTTATCTAGTTTCCAGACACAAGTTATCTGGTTTTCATGTAAGTTGAGTATCTGGCAAGTTTCAGATTCTTTAAGTAACTAAAATCAGATGAGGTAGAAGGCTATATGCAGTAATCACTGAAATATTTCAGAAATGAAGATACAGAAAGTATATTCTTGTTCCCAAGAATAAATATTTATCTGTGGAGCAAACAAGAGTCTTAAGCCTAGTTCACATTATACCAGATGATATGGATGTGTACATCTAATCATTAATACTAAATGTGAACTTCAGTTCTAGGTTTATATAATTGCACATAATTGTAGTAAAATATATCCCCTTCCAAGGTATTTTTCTAGAAAATAAGAGCTCAACAACTTCTGTTAGGGGCTGGACACTGGTTTCAAGTTTGAAAGGTACCATGGATTGCTTGAGAAATAGGCCAGCCAAGCTTTAGGGGAGCTAATATGTCTCTTAAGAGGCCCTGTTATGAGACAACTGGTTAGTTCTTAATATGAAGCTGATTTATCTGTAGCTAATCTTTAAAACTGTTGTGGTTTTTTGCCACAAATGGGAATGGACAATATGATGAGAAAGAAATTAGCTTCTAAAATCAAGTAGCACAGGACTGCTTAATTCCTCCAGGTTAGCAGACAATATTGTAACTAATAATTTGTTTTTTCTGACAGGCTTTATCCTGTGGATAAGAGTAGAGTGAATGAGTATGGAGAATCTTATGAAGAAAAGCCAAAAAAAAAAGCTCATAGAGAATAACTAAGAATTGAAGAAGATTCTGACCCTTGGACTCTTACTGGTTTCATGTATTACCTGGTCTTAAGGAAGAAAAAACTTATTTAATAAGAGTATTTTTAAAGCTTATGACAGAACTACATGGACAATACATCTTCTATATTGCCAAAATCTAGTTTTGATATACTCCTATTTCAAGATTCTCTTTTGTCCTCACAAGGTCCACAGCCTGACAGATGTCATTAAATAAACTTCCTGAGTTTAAATTTCTCTTTGGTGAAAACCCAAGTGTCCTAGCCATCATAATTAATATCCAAATCTACGTTTTTAAAGCAACTCAGTAACTGGAAGTGTGGTGCCCATGCCACTAGGCTATGAAAAGTGAAAAAACAAGCAAGTGTGTTACAGCAGAATCGAGCATTATTGACAAACTGGAGGCTGTCAAAAATAAAAGATGCAATATTGGATTATATGCTAATTACAAATCGTTCTCATTTGATAATGGAGATAATGGAAATTCTATAAATCATTATTAAAGTTGTAAGTTCTATGTGGGCATTTAAGCTCCTAGCTTAAAAAAATTTGTTGGAAATAAGGGATTAGAGAGATCAGGTAGTTAAAATTCAGATTCTGCCATGTTCTTAGCCCACAGCATGGCAGAGGGTTTCAGTTGTCTGTCTTTCAATTTGTATCCAAGTTTACATAAATCTTCCTGCATTGTTGACAGAAGTTCTGATTTCTTGGCATAGCAGGTATTCATATAATGCAAATCATTGTTAAGTGCTAGGAAGGTCTCTTAACACATCTTAAATTCATCATGTGGTACCCCAGTGACCTACTAGGGCAATTCTCTCATGTTTCAAAGGGAATAATTTCTTGGTATTTCCCCTCTCCTTCCCTACCTCCTTCTATTTATAAGATGAAACACACATCATTCAAGTGGAATGATTTTGCTCAAATACAATACAGGTTCAACAAAATACCTGGATACGGAATAAAAAACAACCAACTTAGTGAAGAACAGGTATCTTCCTGTCCCACAATTTAAAATCCATATTCCATGGAAACAGTTCATTAAGGGGGCAGGTTATTTTGATCTGTTTCTTTCAAATTAGTAAAAATAATCAGGTTGAATTATTATACCAAAATTCAAACTTCACAGCTATATCTAGAAACCATGGTTCTAGATTTATAAAAGCAAGTTTTTTAGTAACAGTAAGTGAAATACAGAGTGCATTCCTTTCAGCAGCAAGTAAAATGCAATTAAAAAAATCCAAAAGGCAAAATTCTAGTTTCCAATTCTAGTTTTGCTTTGGTCAGAAAGTTTACAAATTAACTCTCACGATTCTTAGGTTTCTCTATTAAATTGCATGCTGTTTGTACAAGGCTATTTAACTTCAATTTGTCATTGATTGAAAATTTTAACTGAATAACCCAAATCTATTCCAGTAGTGTGTAACTACTTTATTAAGTGGATTTTATCCAGTTCTGATACTGCAGAGGTCTGAACATATAAATACTTGGTCCCAGAAAGATACAGATATGTGCCTAACTTCTTTTTTCACAATCTATAGTCTTTCATATACTGAAGTCCTCCTTACCTGCTACTGGCAATGGAATGGAGTCCTGAAGTGAATATTTAACTCATGTTCATGTCAAGGTCTCTTTACACTCTTAACTGGAACTAAGGAGGACTGTTGATTTTAGCATTAAACATACATAAATAAGTCTATGCAAAACCAGGGTTGCATTTGCTATATCTTGTACCGGTTTTGGATTTGTTTGGAAGGAGCTCTTTGCTGTTAGGCAAACTAATTTGGGACTTCTGTTTCATAATGATAGTTAAATGCAAGTGTGTGAACATTTTTCCTGATATAAAAAATGCATATAGCACATTCCCTTTTTGTCCCATTTCAAAACAATCAAGTTATTGGTTCTTCTAGAATAGCTTCTGAAAGTCCAGAATACCATATTCGGGTATTTCTAATGTTTCATCACTCATTTTTGTATGTAGCTGTTGAAAAATCACTTTTGCACCTTTACATACTGTGAGTTTATTGGTCTTGCATTTGTCATGACGATGACCTCATAATATCATATGCATTAGTCATAAAGAATATAAAATTAGTACATTTTAAGTCTTTAAAATGAACGAGACTTTCCTGTTCAAGTCATTGTTTTATGCATTCAATTTCCAAATAAGACTTTGAATATGGGATAGCGAGTTACCTTTTGTTGTTGGAAAGATGGTGAAAAACTATGTAAGCAGTGTATGTTTGGAGATATTAAATGAAATGTTTTAACTTTCTAGCTAAAATGTGGAAATCACATCAGCTTAAAACAAAAATGAGGTTCTATATGCAGTTAATGCAGAAGAAAAACTTCCTATATATAAAATTTCATTGAAGGTATTGCAGCTCGTGCCGATTATCAGTGTCTGTGATCTATCTGAGTTCAAGAGTAACTTCAAAGCTTCCTCACTTCTGCTAAGGTTAACTGTGGTAATCAACTTGGTGACCATCTCGCATTCTCATCTTCATGAGTTTTGTAATGGCTTTAGAAGTTAAAAGATTACAGTGATTTGGGGTTGGGAGTGGGGCTGTTTAGAGGCAAATCATCATATGCTTCTGGAAGATACTCTTGCACAGTACTTACTAGTGCAGAATAACATAGCAATTGTGATTCTCTAAGGACGTAAGTGAAGAAAGGCAGCTGACTTGACTCTCTGTGGGTGTACAGGACCTGTGGCTTGGTGCCTCTTGGCTGTGTTACAGAGACAGTGTTGTACTCCTGCTCAGTTCTTCCAGTTCCATACTGTGCTATTTCCTGCTCATCTTCGCCTGCTGCTGACTGTGTTCTGCAAGAGGTGACCTTCTGCCCTGTGTGGCTTTTTTCCCTGGAGCCACAGGGCTAACTGAGTTACAAAATGGGCAGCAGCACAGACAGTTTTTCTCTTACCAGAAGAGCTCGAGACGTGTGCACTGCTCCTGTCACTAGAGCAGGTGCTGTGTACATCGCTGATATGCTGACTCAGCCCCAGTGTATGTTCCCTTTTGATAGGGCATTACACTCCAGTAACTGTCAGCTACATCTACAGCTCAGCACCAGAGGCATTGAGACAGATAATTCTGTAATTTGTCTGCTTTTAAACAACACATTTTCCAGTTTTTCCATCAGAAGACAAAGTGAAACATGATCATTTGCTAGCAATGCTGGTCCTCTTTACAACTTAGGGCTTTTCAAAATCATAAGATCTAAAATAATGCAGGTGGGAAGGGACCCCAGGAGGATATCCAGTATCAGCACAGCACCTTCCCCGCCCTGGCCCCGTACAGAGTAGTCAGGCTTTCATGATATGCCTGTGTAAAACCATCTGAGTGAAAAGATCCAGCTGTAGGGGTTGAGAAATAAAGCTAGAAAGAGCCCAAATTTGCCCACTGCTTCCCCTCTTGCATTAGGAGCGGTTTGGTTCTGTATCTGCAAGGATCTGTCCACTTTTCCAGTGATTATAGACACATTTAAGAATTTCTTCTTAGTACAGAGGGGGAACTGTGATGTCTCCCATGTTTTCATCCATCGGCATTGACTACCACTGCGCCTCTTTAAGGATATGTGGAGATAATCAGTTTACTCCAGTTTTCCCTTTATGCAATTCTCCTATTTCTTACTGCTTATTTTACTACTGGGTCCTCAAAAATCCTGGGGTTTTTTTATTTTTTTATGTTAACCTCTTCCTTGATGAGTATACCTGCATGAAAAGGAACAAAATACTGTAGATTCAAGAGACAAACACTTTAACACTGGGGAGTTCTGGCCCACATCGTCTGCCTATATTTGCTTAAAAGAATAGGACAGCTTCTCCCCTTCTCCCCTCAGCTTTCTGTTTTGCAGTACTCTCTCCTTTTAGTCCTTGCCATATGGTACCCACAAAACAGAGAAACAAACGCCACCTCCAGTTACCAGGATCACTGTAAAGACAACCAAGGTTGAAGATACAGCCCAGCAGAGAAGAGATCAAGTCACTGTCATGGAAGGCTTCATTCCACAGCAGATGAAAGCAGTGACAGGTATGGGTGCCCTAAAAAGGGATTACACTGAGTAGCTGGTTAACTGGAGGGTTAATCTCCTTGATCAACAGCATATAACTGTATGTGTCAAGCTCAAGCAGCAGCCTCGGGGTGAGACTGGGACCAAGATCAGCACCATTGGCTGTAGATCCGCTAGTCAGCGATGACTCAGAGTGATGGATGTGAGGAATCATTAAGGGGTCTCTGACACACTGTACTGGGTCTGGCTGAGACAGTTACAGCCTCGGGGTGAGACTGGGACCAAGATCAGCCCCATTGTCTGTAGATCCGCTAGTCAGCGATGACTCAGACTGATGGATGTGAGGAATCATTAAGGGGTCTCACTCTGACACACTGTACTGGGTCTGGCTGAGACAGTTACCTTTCTTCATGGCAGCCTGTATGGTGCTGTGCTTTGGATCTGTGACTAACGGTGTGACAACACAACCAACATTTTGGCTATTGCTGAGCAGTGCTTGCACAGCATCAAGACTTCTTTTCTCCCACTCTGCCCCCACAATGAGCACACTGGGTTGGGCAAGAAGCTGGAAGGGGTCACAGCCAGGACAGCTGACCCAGACTGACCAAAGGGACATCCCATACCATATAACCTCATCCTCAGCAAATGGAATGCTGACCACTCCAATAAGCCATAGTTATCAATGTGTCCACTAAATTATTTCTCTATTACAGTTAAGTCAGCTTCTGCAGCAGAGCCCTCAGACTGACTGCTAGGTAGTCCCCATGATCTCCTTTGGGATCCTTGATGTCATGTTACGTATTTTCATGACTTGTGATATTAAAACATTCTGGCATGATATAAGTAGTTGTTCAGTCACCGAGTTCCTTTAAACTCACTGGTAAATACCATCTGATCATGGAGACTCACTGATTTTTGAACTGTTTTTTCCTCTCTGCAGAACAACATAATTTGTAGTACTGGAGCTTGAGACAGATCACGGTGTGTGCAAAGATTTGACACAGGACCCCATTTAAGGTCCTTATGCAGTTTCCTCAGTATTGCCACGATTGCCCGAAGTATTCCTTCTCCACTTACACATTACAGTCTTCCTGGCAAGCTGTCCCACTTCTGATGTTTGATGTTTTTTTCAGCTTTGGAAAGTTATTAATCAAGCTATTCCGATTTTGTTTTATTAGTTTTTTACTTTTCAGTTTGAACACAGCTTCAGGTTTTGGAAAGACACCTTTCTTCTTCTTGTGACACTTCTCATACTAGTTTCCTTTCAGCCTTTTCAAAGGGAGCTTTAAAAAGAGAGACACATTTGCAGTAAGTGTGCGTCTTTAAATAGCCATTACTGAAGCTAGACCTAAACATAACATCTTATTTCCTTTAACTTCACTGTTGGATTATAAAAATGGCATTTTATTTTTATCACTGCACTATCGTCATCCAGTCCCAGGGTAACTCTTTCTCACAGAAGCTGGTTGTAAAGAAGGATGCGGATAAGATTAACTCTGCCTTGAAGGATAAATTTTGTTGAGGAGAACTGTGACTTCATTAATTGTACAGATCTGGGTACCCAGTACAAGAATGACATGGATATACTGGAGTGATCCCAGCAAACTTGCCACTAAGATGATTAAGGTGCTGGAGCATCTGATGCATGAGGAGATGCTGAGGCAGCTGGGACTGTTTAGCCTCAAGAAGGAAAGGCTCAGTGGGGATCGTATCAAAGTGTATACATAGCTGATGTAACCAAGATGGATCCAAACTCTTCTCAGTGGTATCCAGTGACAGGACAAGAGACAGTGGGCACAAATTAAAATACAGGAAATTCAACTGAAATGTGAATAAACTTTTTACTCTGAAGGTGATAAACCACTGGAGCAGGTTGCCCGGAAAGGTTGTGGAATCTCCATCCTTGAGGACATTCAAAACCTGATTAGACATGGCACTGAACAGTCTACTCTAAGTGACCCTGCTTTGAGCAGGGGGGAGGACTAGACACCTCCACAGATCTCTTCCAGGCTCAGCTATTCCATGACTCTGATTCTATTTTTACCCTTATTCATCCTAATAAAAAATAACTTTGCTCCTTTTCCATGCCACTTCATTCCCCCACATTGACTAAGCAACTTGTATTTCTCCCAGCATCTACTAATCCTATTTTCTGTTATTTGTACTAATTTACCTGTAATAAACATCAGGCTTCTAGACCTACAGTTCCTCAGAACTCCATTGCAATCCCTTTTACAGTCTGGCATCAAGTTTGCTACCATGAAGCCTTCAGGCACCAAGCAAAGTGACACACTACCACAAGCGATTTGGCTTCTTCATTCATGAGTTTGATGAGAAACCCAGGATCAGCCAGTTGATTATTTTTATGGTTCACACTGTTCGTCTCCACCATAACCTCTTCTACAGTTGCTCTTATTTCAGATAGAGCCTCTATGGAGTGCTAATCCTAAATAGGTTCCTTGGAAGAGAACCTTCCCGGTTTCCACTTTAATAAACTAGCAAGACTCACATAAAAAGTTCTTCAACAGCTTCAAAACTGTCTTTAGCACCTTTCTTGACTGTAGCTCACGCCATCCCAAGCATCCTAGAAATACACAGCATGAACTGTCCACCGAGAAGATGCCACAGCGCTCTCTGAAAACAGCAGCCCGCGCGTCCGGCCAGAAGTCCCGCCACAGGCTTGCGGCAGCCGGGGCTCG
>NW_010337932.1:5251-14097 GCF_000700745.2 Antrostomus carolinensis | reverse complement strand
CCTTTCTGCCCAACTCTCCAGTGTGTCCAGTGGTCCCACACTAGACCACTATCAGAAATGTTGTGGACTACTTGATATTATTTCAATGACTGAACACCTTCATGCACTCCCACACATATTTTGGAGTATGAGTCACTACCTTTCTTAAATCCTTCAGGGGAAAATAAAGAAATTTGTTGTGAAGGATTTTTTGAAAGCTAGTTTATTTATTCCCTCCTATGCATGTGATTAGATGGTATTTTGAAAGTAAATGTGAAGTCAGTAAAAAGTGTGAAGGTGCCTGTATCTGACTCAGTAGCAAACATTCAGATGAGGTTTAGTACACTGCTTCTTCAACACTGCCACAGGGCTTCAGATGACTCAAAGCACAGGCAGAATATTCTACTGTCCCTAGGGCTCCAGAATTTAAATACATGCAACCATATCTGTCCTGTTTTTTAGCTGAGACAGAGCTGGGTTTCCTCTTAGTAGCTAGAAGAGTGCTGTGTTTTGGTTTCAGCATGGGATTTGTTATAAGAGAAACACTGATAACATACCGGTGTTCGCATTTTTGTCACTGGGAGTGAAGGACTTCATGTC
Organism: Antrostomus carolinensis; assembly: GCF_000700745.2. Classification (NCBI taxonomy): domain Eukaryota; kingdom Metazoa; phylum Chordata; class Aves; order Caprimulgiformes; family Caprimulgidae; genus Antrostomus; species Antrostomus carolinensis. Next base: position 13,518 of record NW_010337932.1, on the reverse strand, counting down.
TTGTTAGTTGACAAGACCAAGATCTAAGGGGGTGAGGAATATTTAAATTAATAAGCTAAATTGGCATTTGGCTATGCCAATGGGGTATTCCATATCATATCACATCATGTCCAGTATATTAGTGAGGGTCTCTTCCTCTTTTGGCTCTCTCTGACTTTTACTTAGGCTCTCATTCTTCTGGGATTGTGGTTTTGGTCCAGGATTGCTGCTCCTCTGGGATCGTTATCTGGGAACAGGCCGGGCTTGATCGGTGGGTGGTAAGCAATTGCACTGTGTGAAACTAATTTGCATATTTTATTACTATTATCATTATTTTTTTAATATCAGTATTATTTTAAGGTTTATTTTATTTCAATTCTTACATTGTTCTTATCTCAACCTACAAGTCTCCTTACCCTTGCCCTCCAATTCTCTCCCCTGTCCCCTGGGTGGAGAGAAGTGAGTGAGCAGCTGTGTTTGGCTGTTAGTCAAGTGAAACCACCAGAATATCCATACGGGATTTGCAAGTTCAGATCAAAATACTTAGTATTGCAGATAAGTGTTAAAAGTGATCCCAGCAGAACAGCAGGTCCCCAACTACCTTTATCTAGTGCTACTTTATTCTGCCACTCCTACTGCTGGTTGGTATAAGTTATTGGAAAACAGGGAGATGCTAGTGGTAGTTAAGTGCTCCTAGAAATAAATGATGGTCAAAGGGCTAAATTGAAAATAAAACAACTGACTTAAACTGTTAATTGTTCAAAGCATTTCAAAGGTGGGATTTTGGTTGCTTGTATGCCTGGTGATTTTGTGTGATCACTACCACTAGAACTATTTAGGAAGGAGGAAGATGTTTGCAACCTTTCTTGTCATATCTTCACTCTTATTAAACTGGCTTTGTTTTATCCTTTAGATTGTTCCATTTGCATTTTGTGTCTGTATCATAGCTCCCTAGTAGAAACTGAAGTAGTCACAGTAGCAGTCATTCCACTTTGTAAAAATACATACATGAAAAAGTCAAAAAATCCAGTAAGTTTCTGCAAGTTGCATCCCACACTAGAGTAATAAATTGATCTTGGATATTGGTCTGAAGAACAAGGCAAAAAACACTTAACAACAAGATGGTTAGTGTTGGAAGTGGGAGGATGACATACTTGACAAATGAAAATCAGAGAATGCACATGAACTTTTCAAAATGCTACAACAGACCAATAAATTCCACATGAATGGTTAATACATAATGTATATGTTTGGGATGTTAAGAACAAAGGCCAGGAAATATGGTCAATTCATGTGATAAGCAACAATAGATACTTTTCAAATCATACCAACAACCTTCACAGAGGTGAAAACAAAAACAAGCAATCAGATTCATCCATTGCACTTTCTTGTACCAGAGAAAAATATTTCAAGGTCAATCTATATTATTAATTCAGTTTTAAGTGTTTGATTGATTCTCTTTTTAATAAGCCTTTATTTAGCCAGGCCTAACAATTTATAAGATAGAGGTTATAGATGGAACTACAGTTTGAGACTTATAGAAATCAGTTTTTGATGAAAACTGCTATGTTTTGAGATGGAACTAGATTGGGCTATTCAAAATAGTCATACCCAAGTAAGTATAAGAGAATGGGTAGTATAAGCTGTTGCCTCGTGACAGAAAGTGAGCATCACATTCATGTTAACATCATAAATTATAATTTCATAAACAGAGATGGGATTTTTGGGGAAAAAAGAATAACCTACTAAAACATTCCAAGAAAATAATCAAAAATTTTGGAAGCTAAATGAACAATAATATGAATGTACAGAATCACAGAATGGTAGGAAGGGATGTCTGGAGACCATCTAGTCCAACCCGCCTGCCAAAGCAGGTTCACCTAGAGCAAGTTGCACAGGATCACATCTAGGCAGGCTTTGAATGTCTTCAGAGAAGGAGACTCCACAACCTCCCTGGGCAGCCTGTTCCAGTGCTCTGTCACCCTCACTGTAAATAAGTTTCTTCTCAAGTTTAAGTGGAACCTCCTGTGTTCCAGCTTGTTCCTATTGCCCCTTGTCCTGTCACTGGTCGCCACTGAAAAGAGTCTGGCCCCATCCATTTGGCCCCTACACTTCAGGTATTTATAAACATTAATAAGGTCCCCTCTCAGTCTTCTCTTCTACAGGCTAAACGGGCCCAGCTCTCTCAGTCTTTCCTCGTAAGAAAGACGCTCCAGCCCCTTAATCATCTTTGTAGCCCTTAGCTGGACTCTCTCCAGAATTTCCCCCTCTCTCTTGAACTGGGGAGCCCAGAGCTGGACACAGTACTCCAGATGTGGTCTGACCAGGGCAGATTAGAGGGGGAGGAGCACCTCCCTCAACCTGCTGGTAACACTCTTCTTCATGCACCCCAGGATACCATTGGCCTTCTTGGCCACAAGGGCATATTGTTGGCTTATGGTCAACCGGTCATCCACCAGTACTAACATCTACTGTTTCTTATACTGCATCATCATCTGCCATGCAGTCCTCCTCTCCAACCTCTCCTCCACTCCATTACTTTGGTTCTCTTTTCTCCTCTTCATGAGCAACCCTTGTTCCTCAATACAAGCATACTAGAACAAAAAAGCTGGTCCACTGCCTACTCAAGATACATTCTAGCAATTTCCTTTTAGATGCTAGAAAATTATACAGTCTGGAGGTTTATTTCATTCTTGCTGATTCTCTTCCAAAACACTTTAATTATCAATGAATGCATAATTTGTATGGATGCAAAAACCATCTGAGATAGTCTTGCAACTGTACACTTATTGAAATATCTGTTTGCTACAGTTTTAGGAAACAGAATAATTCTCAGGAAAACACAGTGCTGCTTCCCAAGCCACAAATGGTGGCTCTAGCATATGTCATTCCTTGCAAGATATAAATACCGCTCTTGTGAAGCTAATTCGATGCGCTGCATCTGTAAGTTTTTTTCCATTTGATTACACTGCATAAAGTTTATGCAATCTAATGTGATTTGATAATACTGCATAATACGTTTGTATAGAATACAAAGTGTTTTGGGAGCAAATGTTTCTCTCATAAATGACCTTGATTCTTTGCCAATACTACAGAAAAACACCAAAATGACTGATGAACAACCCCGCTTTTTTTTTTGTATGGTTTTCCTTTTACTGACTCAGTGGGCTCTTGTGGTATTGACTGAAATACGACGAGGCTCAAGTCTGGGGCAAATACTGAAGACTGTGACAACCTAATTTTGAATTCTGATTCTTACTCTTTGTTGAAGACTTCATCTCCAAGATCCAACCCCAAATTCTTAACCTGTTCTTTAATATTTTGAGCATGATTTTCATTGTTATTTTCACTTGTTTTCTACCTTATTATATATTTTTAGCTACAGACATGATTTTCAAGTCAATAGAAAATGCAGATTAAAGATGACATTTCTATTAAGCTTCTTCTGCTTAATGAGTGTACCTTTGTGTATTTTCATACAGAAAAGGACAGATTTTTGCATCTAGTTGAGGTGCAATTGGGGGAAAACAGTTTGTGGAATAACTTTGGTGTTCACATTAACTTACAACAATTCTTTCATTTCAGTGCAAGAAGAAACAATTCTACGGGAATATTCTGATGTTAAAGTTAGGATCATTATTAATTCACTATAGCTAGCTTTCCTTATTAATGATTTTGACTATAATCAGAGACTTTCAGAACCACAAAAAGCTTCTGTTCAGTTTAGATTTAAGATCTGTGAAAGTTCAGGGGATTGGGAGAGCTGTCTTTAATTCAAAGCAAAGCCACAATTTAAAATATGGAAATAAAGCAACTTTGGGCCCAGTGTTTGATGAATAGATTCCTTGAAGAGACTTCTTTTTTTTTTTAAGTTAGTTCCTAAGAGATGTTCTAAAAGTCATGTATATAAGTTGGATTTACTTGTTGAAAGATGTTTGAAATTTCTTGGCTCTTTAATATCAACTTTTCAATGAACCATCCTTCCAAAATGAATTTGTTAAAGACTGGACCCTGATACATATCAATAGCAGTGGGCTTTCACTTACCCTTCCTACCCTCAGCCACTGGTCCACACTTTGTTAGAATGCACATGTCTTGGCCCAGGCTTTGCTTTAACGTGTGTGTGCAAAGTGCCTACTATACTCTTGATGTCATACAAATAATGCAGTTTGGATAGTTAATCAAGAGAATGCAATATGAAAAATCTATTTGGTTTTTTTTGTTATTTTTCTTGTCACTGTAAGATCCTTTGATATGAAGAGCTATTTGTAGAATCTCTTACATACCTTGCTGAAAAAGTCTCATTTGACAAGATGAATTTGCTTTTGAATACCACATTCATTATAACAGTGATGACATACTGCCTACAAACTGCAGCTTGCAGACACAAGTCAGGGATTCAGAAGAGACTTCTGTAGCTTATATTCCATTTCTTAAAGCTTAGATCAAAGATACTGAAAGCCAGATAAGGCAAAAGAGGCACCATCTATAATTTGGAGTAGAAAGCTTCTGTGTGAGAATAGAGGAGGTGAGACAAAAAACTGAAGAATACAAAACATGGTGTCGGGGCATGACTGAATTTTCTGTCACACCCACAACATGAAATGGCTTTTTAGTAAAATCAGCAGTACCAAGAATAAATCCAGGCCAAGCAGATCAAGAGGATCAGCATCCAGATAGCAGTGTGTTGCATGAATCAGCAATATTTATAGGGGTTGACTGGAACAAAGACTACTTTTGTATTTTTTCTGTCAGAATTCTATGGTGAAGAAAAATTTGTATCATAGCAGTAAGCCTGCAATGAAAAATGAAAAAATAACAAGTGCATAGCTGGCAGTTTCTGGTTTGCCTTTTAAAAATTTAATTACAAATTGTTCATTATCCATATTGTGGTTATTTGCCCCAAAAAAAGAAAATCTGTGCACTCAATATAAACACATTTTAAAAATAGTCAGACATTATGCTAATAACTTTCATGTAAAGAGTATATGACTCACAGAAAGTGCCGGTGTGCAGGAAGTACCTCAATGATAAGACAATATTAGGACAATTTGCGAATAGAGACCTGAGTATATTTTCACTGCTTTCCCAACTACTTCTTGTATAATAATTTTTATTAAAAATCCATCTTTCTCAAAATGAAAAGTTCAATACAATTTATACTTCTATAAGAACTTCTCATGGCTTTGTTAAAGACTATTGCAAGTGTAGCTGACAGTCTAACACATCCTGTTCATAGACATCAGTATACTCTGATCTCCCCCAGCTTATTATTCACTATTAATCTAAAGAGGTTGAGAGCACAGCCCTGAACACCGGTATATGATGCAGAAATGTGGCAGAGCTGCATAAAGTTATCAGTTCTTAGCAAAAACTATCTACTACCACATGTAACATCTAAGTCCTCATTCTTCTGCACACATTATATCTCTCTTTCTTTCTCTAGAGAGCCTCAAAGCTGCTGATTTTCATATTCCAGATGCTGTCTGGACTGAAAAATCTCAAAGATCTTCTTCCAATTGGAGACTGGCTGAAAAGTTCCATTATCAGGAAGAACTGAACTTTTTATAAGGAGCTTTGAAGCTTCTAGCACCAACGTACAATTATGTCATGACTTTCATGCAGGGTCTAGAATTGTAGCTGTAAATCACAAGGTGAAGCTTGCCCCGTTCCTGAGACAGAAACTCCTCAGGGACCAGCCAGAGATGATGGAGTGAACTCCAACATGAAGCTGTCAAAAGTGTCCTCTTTGCTCTCTAACTGCAAAGAAAATCTAATAATTTCACTAAACATATACAAGTTCTCAATTAGATACAACTAGTTTAAATGATGTTCATTCTTAAGTAGACTTCGATATAAAGAAGGACTTGGATTTAAAATAAACAGCCTCATTTAACATGTTTTTGTGAAGTGCTCAGTCACCATGCTGATGACATAAAGGACCGGCACACCACTACGGGAAATTCTTACACACAATGGAAACTCTTTGCAGAATGATGCATGTTTGTGTCTTGTATTTGTATACTATCTAAAAAACTTTGGAATCTTAAATAAACACAAATAAATAAAATCATAACACTTCACAGCTGAAGAGGGTTGGAACTCTTCAGTTCTCCATATCTGAGTGAAAATGATTGTGAATATTTTCAACACCTCACCAAATAACCTGGTTACAACACCCCATTTCTTCTCCAAGCTGCTTATGGGCCCTTGTAAGTTCCTATCTATCCACTTTGAAATGGATCCAATACATTAGTTCAGTCTAGATTAGTACTTACAGTATCTTACAATATCTATTATCTGTACTATAGTTTAATAAGATTGTTAGTCTTATACCTAAAGCATGACATTTTAAATCATGTCACCATTTTATTATTAAGCAAAGAAATTATAGTTATGTCCTGAAATGACCATCGATGTGAGCCTGACTTGGTTATCTCCGAGGGATGACTTTATAGTTTCAAGCACTGACAGATTGTTATATCATGATATTCATGCAGGGCACAGTATTGCGGCTGTAAATCACAAGGGCAATCATATAGTGGCCAGCACCCTTTGGAATAATTTCTACATTCTTCTTGTGTTCAATATGCCTCTTAGTTGAAAGATTATGCGTGATGCATTTTTTTCTCCATGACTGGTAAAGAATAACTCCTACATTTTTGCCAGCTGCGTACTAAAATTTAAACAAGGCTTTTTGTTGGACATTTATCTGTACTTGTACCCCTTCAAGGACTATAAAGGACAAGCAACTCTAATCCAAAGAGTCAATTTGTCTTTTGTGATTTGCTTTTGGCCTATTTAAATCTAAACTGCTAATCTAAAATCCTAGAAGCACTCTATCAATTAAAATAAATGAATCAAGCCATTACAGCTGGATTGTACTACTATTTAGACAATCTATTATATTTTCTGCTTTTACTGACAGAGACACCCTGCTCCTGCTAACTGGGTGACTTCAGAAATCATGTTGAAAGCGCAGGTTGGACCACAGTCCTAGGGGAAGTCCCTTCCTGCTTGGCACATACTGAAATGTTACTTTGAAGTTTATAGCTTCCATCAGAGACTCAGTCTATGTGGAGTAAAAGATAACCACACACATTTCATATTTCCCCTTCTCTTGATCTCCTTACTGGAGTAAGGACAGCAACACCTATGAGCTTCAGCCCACTGCCCTTTGAACTCCATCCATGAAAAAAATGCACCTGCTTTACATTAATTCCTTATTGATTGCATAAGGCCTGAAAATTGTTACGGCTGCTCACAGATGGGAGAGTTTTTAAGCCTATAGCCGAGAAGAATAAGATGACATAGTAACTTTTGTGGTGATTTGCAGGGTGGCTCAACCAGAAGTATCTCAGGGGACCAAAGCCTGCTTCAGCCCATCTAGCAGCAATTTCCTTGGAATACCTAATTTTCTAACCAGAAATACAACTATGCTCACTTTGATCTGCATCTCATTTTTCAGACGAGCCACTCGGGATTTACAGTGATGCATTCATGGATTTTTGACTTACATCGCTTATACTTCCGAACGCTGCTCAGGAGATGAAATACAGACTTGCATGACCACCTGCCAACACAAAATGCTGACTATCCTTATCTCCAAAAGTCCAATATATTTGTTGTTTTGTTTGGGGTTTTTTTGAATATGCAGTCTTAAGGACCATAATGATTGCACAACTTATAGATCATATATGCAAACCTGTATGGATCCTGAGAATCCTTCTGGTTTTGTTAATTTGGTGTTCATTTTCTTTGCCTCTATATTCTCTTCCTCTCAGCGGATGAAGTAAGCTATAGCAACACTTGGCCTTTTTTACAACATTTTTTAAGTTGACTTTCAGAAGTTTTTTTACTTGGTAAGAAAATGATAAAGCAGACATAAAATTCTAGGCTGTATCAAACAGGCTTCAAGAAATAAATAAGCATTAGGTTCATAATGCTTTGAAGTTAGAAACAAAGTGTATCCTTGGATTTTTCATTTTGTTTTTCTAAGACAGTCAGCAAATCTCAGGACAGTTCAAGACAACAACCTTCAGTAATAAAATTTACAGCATAAAATTAACCAGCACTTTTAGCAGAGAAAAAGTGTTCTTTACAAAGCAAATTATTATGTTGGCATGCATCATTTGAGAGGATGGAAAATACGTGAATAATAGCTAAAGGTAATTTCCTCTCCAAAATAATATTCTAGTTTTATATCATACCTACTCAACATCTAAGTCATACAAATTCATAAATTCATACTTACTGTGGTAACATGAGATACACAGCTTTAAAGGAAA
>NW_010337932.1:2867-5226 GCF_000700745.2 Antrostomus carolinensis | reverse complement strand
GGAAAGAAAAATCTCGTATTACTGAAGCTGGGAAGTTTAATTTAACATCCTTCATCTTTCATTAATTACTTCTGCTCTACAGAATGTTAAATAGTTCCCCAGACTGTATCCAGTGACCTGTTTGTTTATCCCCAAATACATAAATTCTGATCAAGTACGGAGGAATTGGTATTTTCCAAACAATGTGGAAGCTTAGTTCTTTATAACATTCCCTTCCTCCAACACAAACAACAAATGACTGTGAACTCTGTCTAGAGCTTGACTGAGGTCCTCAGGAAAGAAAGAAGATCCTTTAAAAGTTTTTTCTTTCAAAATTGAATTTCACCTCAGCAATGTCCTCATTCAATCAGGGACTACGTGAAAACAGTATTGCCTCCTTGCCACACTGTAGGCTGCTTTCCTCCTAGGCAGGTAATAGACTCATCAAAGCAGAGAGCTTGTTGGGTTGTGTTTGTTTGGGTTTTTTTTGTTTGTTTGTTTTTTTGTTTTTGTTTGTTTTTGTTTTTAAAGCTAGAATAACTTTTTTCCATGTAAGTTTTCTACATAATGAATCACATGTAAAAATATAACCTAAGTTATTTAGAATTTAAGCCCTGTTTTCAGAAGTAATTTAAGGACTTAGAAGCCTGTTTTGTTTGCAAACTTTGTGTGATTTAGGATCTTCAATTTCGCTCCAAAATTTAGGTGCTATTGTTCAGACTGCAGGAAGGTAAGTCCTGCTCTCACCATTAAGACCACTGTGGTGGTGAGGTGTGCACTTCAGTAAAAATTCTGCAAGAGGTCAAGTCTTTCTATTAGAAAGTAATCTAGAAGAGTAGAGTAAAAGTAGTCCTTTCACTCTTTTATTATTCAGCATTTCACTCATTCAAGATATGAGACACAGACTTTCAGTTCTTCCTCTGCCTTTAGGGATGTAAAGCTTCGTTCCTGATGCTCCCTACATGAGTGGATACCACAACACTGGGCTGCAACAGATTCTGCAAGAAGAAAACATGCTCACTCCCCTTCATATTGCCCTGTGCATATTAACCAATCAGTATTGCATATTAACCACTGATTCGGCCATACACTTTTTGACTGCAGCTACAATTGATGTAGTGACCTCACTTGTAATTATACTCCAGTACTACACAAAACAAGACCATGCAAATATAAGACAAATCGCTTACATCAGAGGTATTTTACCCCTTAGAAAATAACCAATTGAAACCTGAGTGAAATGAATAAAACACAATGAAAATGACTTTTTTTTTTCTCTCTTGTTGCTCTGAGTTATATGTTTAGCACATGCAAGCCACCTCTGCTGCTTTTTCCAAAATGGCAACTCAAGAGAAATAAGTTAGAAGAGCTCCGAATGACTTTCTGGATTTATTTGTTTAGGGTGTTTGCATGAAGGGTGGCCTTGCAAGAAAGTGAAATGGCTGTTCAAGGAAAGTGAAAAATGACCGAAGTATTGTGGCTTCTAATTTATTTGATAGATGCCCTCAGACTCCATAACTGTGTTTCAGCGATTCTCTTTTTCTTCTTCTCCCAGGTACAGTGTCCAAATTTAAATTTAGTGAAATTCAACTTGCAATGAAAGACAGTTCCTGTCTGCATCTCCCCTGCAGTCTGATTTTCACAACCTTCTAGTTAACCGATGCAGTTCTGTCAAAGTACTTGGAAATCCTCATTTCCAAAATTTCTTTGCAGTTTAAAAACACTTATTATTTTATTAAAATTGATAATTAAATAAAATCAAAACAACATGGTAAGCTTTTACATAACTGACCAATTTTGGCAATAAAAGCAAACCAAGCCAAACCAAAACTGGTTTTAACGCTATTTTTTTTGCAACAACATGCAAACAGGGAGTAAAAATTGAATTATCTGTTCTTAAAATAAGATTTGTTTTAAAAGAAACAAGCATACATTTTGATTCTGCATGTCAGTTAAACAGTGCAGGCAGTTTGTCCAAAAAAGTAGAATGATTGACGGTAACTGGTTGGCAAAACAGAAAGAAATATAGTTTGAATTTCAATGTCTTTTCTTTTAAATGCATTATTTTTTCAGAAAACTCCCAGCTGTAGCACGTGTGAGGCCTGGTATATGCATGCGAAGTCTTCGGAAAGACAAGTGCATGGACTACATGTGACTGTAGAAATCCATTGTTGAGTAAAATGGTGCAGCATCAGACTCTGGGAATTTATTTTTTAAATACCCAAATGTGCATAGTTCAAATGTATACTTACTCGTTTTACAGTTTAGTCTTCAGAAAGATTAATAAATAGTGTTAGTAACTTAATTTTTTTGTGATTTTTTGAAACAAACCTAAGAAAGGAAAATGGGAAAAGCTGTGCGATTCTACTGCAGGGAAAGA
>NW_010337932.1:0-2845 GCF_000700745.2 Antrostomus carolinensis | reverse complement strand
GAAAGAGAAACTAAAATAATAAAATATTTCAGTATAGTACATGAATTCATATATTGTCCTAAAATAAGACTCAGTTTTGGGATATCTGTCTGGGGTTTTTGTGTTTGTTTTTTTTTGTTTTTTGTTTTTTGTTTTTTTTTTTGTTTTTTTTTTTTAACTTCAGCTTTCTAAAAATTTGGATGTCTGAAGTTGCAAGGGTGTACAGTAAGAGCCAACAATCAAGGACTGGAAAGTCCAAATAAGAGATAACAGGATATGGGGTTTCTAACATTAAAGTTGACGTGTTGCGTTCTCACTCAGATTTGAATAATTTGTATCTGACACATTTGGTAATCAAAAGAATTTGTGGTACTATATTATGTAAAGGATTATTAATATTTTCATTACAGAAACTCATTAATTGGTCCAGGAGAGTTGGAGGACTGTCTGAACACCAATGCTTCAGCTAAAGCACCTTCTTAGGAACTGATATTTAATGTTATAAACTCCACTTGGACAGATATACTGATAGATATCAGATATACTGATATATATTTAAATGTGGTTTTACTGTATTGCATAAGTACAGGGGTATGTTTGCAAGAGTGTCATCAGGATACTAATGTATTCTTACGATACTAATATATAAGAAATATTTACTTGTCTAATTTTACTTAACAAACATTGCAGTCTTTATGATTTCAGGTGTTGCATTCCACAGATTTTTATATTGTACCAAGAACTACAAAACAACAGCAGGTAGTCAAAGAGAGCTATTAGTTGTTTATGAGTAACAGCACTTAGAACACTTGTAGAAGCTTTTAAAATGAAGGCAACCATAATTTCATCAGTAAAAAAATAGGTCTGTATGGAGAAAGAACATTTTTCATCTCTAGTACTCTAGTTTATTGTCCTGGAGATGTTATTCTGCATCTCCCTCTTCTAGTGATTGCTACACAAGAGCCCTATAGGTCAAACTCAAGGTACTGTGTTTAATAACAAGATCAATTTTCCCAACGTTTTTCCCACAGTTGAAAGAGGTCCATTAAATCCGCACCTTTGATAAAATATAACTGATCTGATTGTTTTAAAAATGACCATATCTGAGAACAACATCGACCTATTTATCTGACAAAGAGTTATTCATATGAATGTCCCAGCCACTTTAATACCACCATTTCTGAAGAAGTTAAAAATGGAAAAAAAAAAGTGTACTTCATCCAGTCCATCTGATTATACAAATAAAACTATTCTTTTAAATACCTGTTAGCATCTTTTTCCTTTTTATATTTATTTTCTACATTTACTTTTTTTCTCCCCAAAATTATATTATTAGAAAAGAAAATATATACTTTAAATTTTTTTTCTCTGATCCTTCAGACTGATTCCTTACACAGTTACTCATGCACATTGCTGGCTGCAGAGCAGCTCTGTGCCATATAACGGCCTTAAAAACAGAAATGCTTAAAGAAATGGACCACATTTTCCTGGGCTGTAGCTTTAGATAACATATAGGCATATGTAAGCATGTATCTCTATACCCAAGCAAAGATTTACAGGAAATGCTAAGGCAGCTGGAGAGTCATAAACCCTTCTCTTTCTAAAAGCAGCAGACAATGGGACCTTCACATGCTGCCTCTGGGGTAGCAACTGCTGCTGTGTGTCTGCACATGGCCTGCATCCAAAGCACAGCTTGAGTCAGCTTTGTCTATACCAACATACACAGGCCATATACACACACACACACGCCTATGCCTATGAAAATCTAGGCTGACATATATATTTGAGCCTCCCCTGAATACCCAGAAGGAGCAGGCATACTACTGGGCAGGTGCTTCTGCACCCAAATACATCAGATAATTAATCCAGCACAATCCTTTTTCTTCCTATGTGTAAGTGAAATATATGTAAGTGAAATCTGGAGTTGCAAATGCACTAAACATAATGAGGGAGAAAAGATTACAGATGTAAGACTACTTTTCAGGCCTTTTATTGTACCAAACACAAATCCTCTTTTTCAGTTATCCTGAGGAAGCATTAAGTGTATGGATAGAGGCAAATGGCTAAAAGGCTCATCAGCCAGAGAATGAAACAGAACTGCGTTCTGTAATGTTTGTCTTTAAGTGCAGTTGTTAAACATGTATCTCTGTGCAATATGACAATGTCACAAATGTACCGAAAGAAAGAACACAGATTAACTCTGGTGAAAGCTTCCTGCAACAGGAATTATTTTTAAAATACATGCCCTTAAAAATCCAGTAAAACCAAAATACTCTTTTGGAACAATCCACAGAAGTTTTCAATTCATACAGTATGGGTCCCAAACTGTGCATTTAACTATACTAATGAAGCTTGTGTTTTAGCTACAGTGAAAATTAATAATAAATAAATACTCTGTGACTGAACAATCACACTGTTAAATGATCAAATGGTGCACTGCATGATGCAGACAAGTTCTGTCTCTATGGAGAATACTCCATATATTTTTTATGTAAGACCTTATGCATATAACCCAATACACTATGAATATTTAAGGACCATATGGGTGATCAGTTGAGAGATGTCCTTCACTTAGATCTCTATATAACAAATATAAATATGTATTGAGTTGTAGTTGTATTAACATCATGTATAATACTAAAACATGCACTGCTGCATCAGCGTTTTCTTTTATACTCTGTCTAGCATAGAAAATAATTTTGAACTGAAACCTTGATAACTAATGTCAAGGACAGAATTATCTTTGCAAAGGAGAGCATGAAAAGGATGACAGAAGAGTTTATCCTCCACAAAATCTATCTGCAGCATTATAAGTAGATATTAAAGTTTTATTAATTTAATTTATTATATATTATATACTATTTAT
>NW_010337931.1:2695-16488 GCF_000700745.2 Antrostomus carolinensis | reverse complement strand
GAGCGCTCGGGCGCAGCTTTCCGCGGCAGCCAGGCCTTAGCCTGGCCACTGACACAAGCCGCAGGGCTTTTGGCCACAAGGGTCGATGTCTCGGCCCGGACAACGCCGCCCGCACAGGAACTTCCTGATTCAGCTGTTCGTGGTCTGTCCTTAATATCAGTAATTATGGCCACCTGACCTGGGAATGGGCAAATGGCTTGAGGGGCTATTCGTACCCACTCATCTTCGCAAGCATCTACAAAGCTTTACAGCTGCTGGCTAAGGATGATGTTCAGCTGCTGGTGAGTAGACTCACATAACAGGTCCGCTACTAAAATTCAATTCAGAGGCATTGTCCTTAAATGCACTGTATTTAAAAAAAAATAAATTGTATTTTTATCATTGTCCAGGTAAATTACAAAGCCTTGAATCTGGCAATTAGAAATATATGAGCACAGAGACCTCACTGAAGTGTTTTACATGAGTGCAGAACTCGTAGATCTCCAGCCACAGTACTGATGCCCCTGACTGTGGAGGATTATTCTTGGCCTCTTAGCAATCTCCTTCAATTTCACACTGATACTGTTTGCCACTACATCATAATTGATCAGTGGTTCAGTTTTCCAAAATGTTTAATAAGATGTATTTGTACTAAACTCAGTAACAGTAGCCCCCTTTTGACTTGTATTGGGAAATGAATGGCAAAGAATTCTACTTTCAATTTCTGAACACTTTCAGTGGAACTTTGGAGTTTCTTTGTTTTGGCAGACATATTAGCCTTACCAAAGGGCCTTACTTTTAAAAAAAACCCCAAAACATAAAAAGCTATAGAGAATAGTCTAATTCACTTACTATTTTCATGTCTGAAGAGTCACTCACTAATTCAGTAGTCCTCTGTTCAAACTTGCAATTTAACAGCTCGTTGCAAGTAAAATTTTCTCTGTTTACATAGATATGGGTCCCTAGACTTGCACAGGCAGTGCTGGCAGCTTTTGCTGATGTGAAGCTTTATTCTTTAGTGCGACACCTTGAAAATGCAGAAACAGCAAAGTGTGTGGTGAGTCTCAGCCTTTAAAAAAATTTTATGCGTGTTAGTAAACACTGTCTGTTGCAGTCTAAACAACAGCAACATGATACTAAGTCACACCTTGAAGAATTATCACCTTCATTTAAAACTTAAGAATTTGTTTTAACGTTTCTCCCTGTGCATCCTGTTGTTCATAATTATTTTCAGTACTTCTGCCAGCTGTGTTCCTGGTTTACATGGTATTCCTGTACCAGAACTCTAACAAACACCATGGAAACTCTTCTTACCATTTTTGCTCTTTCCTACTATCCGATAAAAGGTTCCAAGATGGGGAGCAGGTGAGAGACTTTCTACTAACAGTAGTTATCATTTTTGGCTTGGGATAATATCTTATCTACTGATACTGTTTAAAATACTAACTTTTATGTTAAAATATAAAGCAACTAAAACCACCTCATTCATGTAGCAAGAGCTCCATGCCAAATCTTAGAAGCAACAGCATTGTGATATTAATTATAAAATTTTTTTTTAAGCCATGATATAGCTGGTGTATAAAACTACTGTTCTCCAGTTCCCTTATGCAAAGTATCACTTTATAGGAAACTTGAATTTAAACTTTAAAGGACTAGAATTTGTGGTAGCTTGGGGAAGGATAACAAAAGCTTGTTTGAGTTCAGACATAGGTGAATTTGTAGTCACAACTTTCTTTACCAGCTCTCTATTTTAAAGCAAGTGCGTGCTTCTAGTTAGCAACTCCACTGCTAATAAAGCAATGACATAGTTGGCAGCCTTCCAAGCAAAACAGTATCTGCACTGAGAGACTCAAAGTTATCAGAGACATAACAGTATTTAAATTGTTGAAATGTCACTGTCTGCAAAAAAATTGACCAAGACTTTTGATAAACTTCTGGTTTTCTTATGTTACCTCATTCTAGTTGCAAATATTTAGCTTTGGTAGCACTTGCAATTGTTATTCGTCCCACCGCTATTATCCCATGGATACCTTTGGTCTTCAGTCATTTTCTGCAAGAACAGAAGAAAGCTGACCTTATCCTCCACAACTGCATTCCAGTTGGGTAAGTTATTTCTGAACTTAAACTACAACTGTGCGTAGCTATATTTTAAGATTGATTTTACCACCACAAAGGCGGACAACCCAAAAAAGCTTACTTCATCTAAAACTAGAGTCCTCTTGCAAAAGTTTAAAAAAGGGGCATGCTTCCTTTAAATCAATGTATATGCTGCAAAAAAGCACCAGGAGAGATGAGGATGAGATATGAACAGCATTCCAGCTTAATCTGGGATTGTGCTGAGGATACAGGGTGATGGCAGCTGGTGACTGTAAAATGGCGATGAGTACGGATAAGCTCAAAAAACATTATGAATAACTGTTCAGGGCGTTTTGACAGCTATTTGGAGCAGAGCAGAATCTGATACAAAAGCAATTCAGGCAATATCAGTGCAACCAACTTTCCGTTTTTGCAGATTGGTCACAGTAGGAACCTCTTTAATAATTGACCGTGTGTTTTTTGGTGAGGTAAGTTTCTTTAAACTTGACTTACAAGAAAAAGGTTGCCGTTTAGCATTTTAACGTGGTCGGACATTTCAGACTTCTCTAACTTCTGTTATTTCTGTGACTGTGTCTGGCCTATGATATCTAAATACATCCTAAGCCATAAACCCTTAAACACCGACTTCTCAGTTATTTTAAGTGACAGACTGTTACGTAAAATCAATATGCTCAGCTATCAAGAAATCAATAGTTATCAACAAATGACAAAACTTACACACTTCTGTGTTTAATTGCTAAATATAGGAAGTCTGTGATGAGTCTTAAAGAAAAAAACCAAAAGTACAAATGAAGAAGCTGTATATTTAAGGACAGTGATGACTGTGTAGTTCAATTCAGCTGTTGGTTTTCACTTTGTAATTTAACTTTTTGTCCCCTCCTCTCCTAAATCCCCTCCCCTAAATCTCCCAGTGGGTACTGGTTCAGCTAAACTTCTTGAAGTTCAACGTGCTGCAGAATTTGGGAACATTTTACGGATCTCATCCTTGGCATTGGTACTTCACTCAGGGACTACCAGTCGTCTTGGGTACTCATCTGCCTTTCTTTATTCATGGCTGCGTGCTGGCACCGAAAAGGTATCGCACCTTTCTAGGGGCAGTGATTTGGACAGTGTTGGTATACAGGTAATTCCTCCTAAGCGTAACTACTATCTTTCATTGGTTGTGTTCTTTTCAAAGCTCATGTCCTCTCTAGAACCAAAAGCATAGTATTCAGCTTGAGTGACAGAAAACTTTAAACTTCAAATACTCCAAGAAATGCAGTCAATTATACAATGGTTTCTAGAATTGTATGTGATATTACTACTTGTATTGCTACCAAATATGTGTTTTTAGAATTGATTAGACCCTCAAAGAATAAAATAATTCAGCATGAAATTCAATGGAAAATGAAAAAAACCGATCACCTAACAGACGTTTAAGCAACAACACAATTAGTTAGCAAACTGTGTTGTTTACCAGATGCCTGTTAATGAAAATACCATTTCATTTGGTTTTTTAATACATCCCCAGTAAGACGAGAGGCATTAGTTAGCAAACTGTGTTGTTTACCAGATGCCTGTTAATGAAAATGCCATTTCATTTGGTTTTTTAATACCAAATGTAAGATGAGAGGTTCCTAGGTCTATAAAACTTACTCCCTTGACAAGACTATACACAGCTCCTAACATTTATCATAGTCTCATTTTAAGTTGAGAAGTAGAAGAAAAAGTAAGCTGTTTCTAAAGCATCAGAATTAACTGTAGATTAAACCAGAAACACACTTTCAGGCAAGAAAAGATACAGCAAATTACTAAATACTAAAAAATAAATGGTATTGGACTACAGTAACACAAAACAGTGAGGCCACAAATGCCATCCCTTCTTTCCCTTTGAGTCCAACTCAAAACTGGATGTAGCTCTATGGATTTTAGGCCTTTTTTGTCTCCCTTAGTCTTGTAAGAACCTGTTTGATTCCCATGACAGAAGTCTTGCAGTAATCCTGAAAAAAAGCCCCAAAAGTTGGCATGGGAAATTATGTAAAGTTGTATTAGCAGAGGTGAGCGTTACTTTCTTAGATACAAATATGTACCTGAACCTTAGCTTACCATCCACACTTTTTTATTGCGTTTTATTACAGAAAGCAAATCGGTGAAGTACTACCTAAGTTATATTTAGTAGTCATAGAATCAGGCCACTTAATTGCTAGAGTAGTAGCCAGGTACTTTTATTAGTGCTTGGTTTAAACTGACCAAATAATTTTAATTTGAATGTACTCATTATGTTCTTAAAAAGTGACAATTTGCATTTTTACTCTAAATTGCTTCAGTGCCAAAATTGTTTAGTATATGCAGTATTTTTTCTTCTAGTCCTCCATGCTGTAAAACATTTTGTCAACAGAACTGATACATTTAACTTTCTTACTGTAGTAATATATCTGTTTTATTACAGCACACTGAGCCATAAAGAATTCAGGTTCATCTATCCCATACTACCATTTTGCATGGTTTTTTGTGGTAAGCATTGATTTCAAATGTCTTGCAACCTTCCCTGTATATAAATTTTACTGTAAGAGAGACTGTTAATACTCAGTGTAGGTATTTGACAAAGGATGCTTAGAACTAGCGTAAGCTTTTCTTACAGCGAGGAGCAGGGGCGGGAGAGAAAAGGGTGAGGAATAGCAAGTGACTAAAATATATATGGAAAATCCTTAGCATGGATAAGAGTACTTCTTGCAAAAAATATGAAAATTGCCTCAGCACCTCCTAACTTTTTAGCAATGCCACCCTTACAGTTAATATTGCTCCTTGGCTACTTCGTAGTATTTTTCCACCTGCTTCTCTCAAATATGCTTGACAAATGCCTTTGAGTATGCAACAAAAAAAAGTAAAGTAATCAAAACCTAAAAATCATCCTTTTCTAGATGCAGATGTTGGTGCTAGTAGATGATGCTAGTTTTCTGTCTGCTCTGGACCAACCACCAGCTGGAGGCTACTTCCCACAGACGTTTAAGAGCAGTTAATGTGATAGCTTTTTCCTTCAGGCATAGTAAGGTGAATTTGTTAAAACAGGAATAAGGTCCATAAACTAATGTGGTTAACTTAAAAATTAATTAAAGAGAATCTGTCCACACTTTAAACTGGAAAACATTGCTTTTGCTAACTAAGATTTTTCTGATACTTTAACAGAAACTTTTAAAAGTATTAATTTATCTTTTTTCATGTTTTGTGTTACTTTTTCTTTTAAACACAAAAAAAAAGACTAATAAGGAGGTATTTTATATTTTACAAAACTAGGTATTAACTACACTAGTGTATCTATAGAAGTAAAATCATGGTGTGAAATCCAGTATACTAAAAGTTACAAAGGAAAGATAAAAACTTCTGAAACAGGAAGTTGTACAGCTTTTGTTTAAATACAAGTTCAGAACAGATGAATCAATGAAAACTCTAATTTTCCTTAATCTGTTTTGCTAGTCTAAACAAAAATAAATCTTATTTCAATAATTTTGCTCTCTGCTGCAATCAAATATGTAATATGTCTTGGTTTAGTTCAATGTTCAGTTCAATATCAGATTTAAGATGAACCAGTTTGTCCTGGTTTTTGCTAGGATAGGGTTAATTTTCTTCTTTCTACCTCACATGCAGAAGAATTCCAATCAGACCACTATTTTTTAATTAATATTCCTCTTAACTGTTATGTCTATAAGTGAATAAGGTCATGTCCTCAATTTATCAAGAGGTAATTATCATCGGTTTGGATACTTTAGTATAAAGAATGACAAAGGTTATTTCTGGTAACTCAGTGGTTACAAAGAGGTCTTTAAATTGCTCCAAGCATAAATAAAGCCACGAGTTTGTCCTGGTTTAATTTCAAAGTCATTTCCAAACACACTTAAAGAGCATTTCACAAAAGCAGTAACAAAATGCCTATAATAGAATGTTTCCACTAGTGTTTAAACCACAGACTAATTAGTAGACTTTATTTTCATCTGAGATAAAGATCTGCAATTTGTCAGAACAGACCAACTGAAGACTAACTTAACTTTCTTGTTACTGACTTCCGAGAGGCCTGTTCTAACTTGTTTCTTGTGATTCAGTGAAGGGGGTCACAGAGCTAGGCTGCATAAAATATTTTTATCTCCTACTACTGACAAGCACATGACTCAAGGGTTTCCAGACTGGTTGCAACATGAAGCTGTCTTCTGTGCCAGGTTTATCTAAGTTGTACTTGTGAGAAACCAGTTTATATGGCTGTCTCCCACCAGGAGAAATGTCTCTTCCTATTATTAGCTGTAACTGCTACTGCTGTAGCTTTCAGCATGTTGGAGAAAAAGAATACCACAACCATAGCAAAGCATATGTAGTTACCATTTATTCTGGCTCTACTTGGGACACGTGTGAATCAGAACACATCAGTAGGTCTCCACATATCATTCATCCAAACTACTGAATGGAGTGTTTTTTCCCCCACAAGAAATTAAAATTGAACTATAAAGAGACAAAGCGCTGTCTTTAAAATCATACTTTTGTACTTCAAAAGACAGTTATGGGCTTAACATTTATACTGTTAAACCCAAGAATTAAGAAGGGAAAAGTCTAACCTTTAAATTTCCATTTAAAGAGTAAAGATTGAAAGAACACTGTATTAAAATACTTCAAAATACCTCATTTTTATCACCTGAGTAATAGTTTTCCAGCAAGTTGTGGTACTTTCAAAAATACTGTGTGGAACTGTGAATATTTGTTTGTCTCTAAAACATACTCAAATGTTTCTCTAGGATATTCTTTGAAACACATGAAAGCATGGAAGAAATCTGCAGCAAGTTTCCTGCTTTTATCAAACTTACTTCCAGCCCTGTATACAGGTTTGATTCACCAGCGAGGCTCTCTTGATGTTATGAGTCACATACAGCAACTCTGTCAGAACTCCTCCCAGTCACAAGCTTTTGTCTTCATGATGATGCCATGCCACTCTACTCCATTTTACAGGTATTAAAATCCATACACTTAAACAGAAATTAAGATTTTTTTCCTAAACTTAATAAATTGAGATGGATAGATGTATACAGGAAGAGTTTTGATTTTTCGTAAGTTACTACAGAATGAGTAGGGGGAATAAGCCAAATGCTTATAGTACAGAATAAAACTCAGCACCTAAGCTTTATTCAGTTTTTGTAAAATAGCTTTGTATGTGGATATGCAGTAAGTCTTATGACTTCTGAAAGTAATTCATACCGCTTCATTATGATAACTTCTGTAGCAAAACCGAAGACTAATTATGTTACACTCAAAATGTATTCTTTTTACCTCTACTTCCGCTGCTAGAGACTAAAGAAATGTAATTACAACATACACTGACTGAAATCAATTCCGAAAAGTTTGCAGTAGATCCTGGCAAGTAAACAAAATGTTAAAGACAAAATAAAGAGTGAAGTTGATATAAAAAAAGTACCATTTTAGGAAAAGGATGTTATGCACATTGTATTTTTATTAAGATAAATCTGCTTTCTGTGAACTGCTAACAGAGTCACAGCAGCGTGGAGCCAAATCCCCTTGTTCTCCTTTTGTTTTCATGTGAAGTATAGAAGGGAAGAAAATAGTATTCTGGGGAGAGGGAAGTAATTATTCAGTTTTGGTTTTGACTGAGGTATCTTTAAGTGATGAGTAATTTCAAATCTTAGATACTGGTCACTTTATCCCGAAGTGTTTGTTTTGTTTTTTCTCCCTAGTCATGTTCACTGTCCTCTAAAAATGAGATTCCTTCAGTGTCCCCCAGACCTAACCGGAAATGAGAGCTATATTGATGAAGCAGATGTATTTTACTCTAACCCACTTGGCTGGCTTAATAAGGAGTTTTACAACGATACGTTATTACCCAGTCACTTGATCTTCTTCAGTGTGTTAGAACAGGTACAGTAACTGCAAGATGAAACAAACTAAGTTTTGAGGTCAAGTTACAAAGTAAATTAAGGGACAGTTATAGTTAAGATTTTTTTTTTAAGTTGTTGTCCACAATATTTTAAAACACAGCTTAAATGCAAATTGAACCTTCTAGACCATAATATAGTATAAGATACCATTCCAGTGATATATACTCAACATTCATGTATGCCCTGGCCTCTGTGCGAATTCTACATGCCATAAAGTAATGTTTTATGGAATTCTCCTTAAGCCATAATAAACCAAATGTGCAGTCTGCTCCCAGAACCATACGCTTAAGTAAGCAACAATGGCAAACAAAATCGCCTGCAGTCAGAGTACCTTTTCCCCTCAATTCTTTTATGAAGTCCATGTACTCAACCAACCAGTGTCTGGTGAATATCCATGTTGGACAGGATCAAACAGGATAGGTACCTCTTTTTCTAGCAGTCTTTCCTAAAATAAAGGATAAAACTTCCAGGGGACAGTTATATTGATGATTTGCAGAAGACTTTGGAACACTGGTCTGATGCTCCTAACTACACTTTCTGACTGTGGAAACTAATGTATGTTCATTTACAGGAAATATCATCATTTCTAGCTTTAAGGGGCTATGAGAAAACAGCCACTGTCTTTCATACTCATGTACCTCAAGGACGAGTTGGAAGCCACATCTATGTCTACAGGAAAAAAACCTGAAATGAATCATATGCGAAGATCAGTTTCTAGACTTAAGACCTAATGAGATCAGTTTTGCATAGCAGTACTATGCTTAGAAGATCTTGTACTGCAGAAGGGAGAGAGTAGTGAGTCTGAAACCGGGTAAGTCAAATGGGGAAGTCTGATTTGGCAGCCATTGGCTGTCTGCAAACACATAAATCTCTTCCTGAGGGCAACTTCAGTAGCCGTATGGCAGGGGGGGGTTGTTGACCTACCTTACAACACTAGAAAATACCAGGAAGACCAAACTTACCATATGACTACTTAAACAATAAGGAACTAGACAAGACTGGACCATTTTTATAGAACTGTAACCTATGCTAGGTTTGTTTTATAAATAAAGACTTTTTATCCACAATGTCTCTTTTATTTTTCTTCTACAATATGCAGATATGCAAGACATTTCAAGTGCTTAAATCAGCAAGCTGATTAGAATGCAGCACAGCAAATTCTTCACAATTCAACAGGCTCTTGAACCCCCACCCCAGACAAGAAGCAAGTATAAGATTACAAAACACTAACAAATATATTACCATAATGTAGACCTATTTTTTTGAAGGATGAGATGAAATTAGTGTATCAAACACTGGAGTTAATTATTGGTACATTATGCATGAAAACTTTTAACTATACTAATGGAATGCAATTAAGCATATTTTTCATATACATGTCATTGCATGCTGAGTTTCTGCAACAATACTGCTGGCACCCAAACTATCATCACTTCCAAAGAACAGTTAAAGCAACAGTACAGAGTATGCAAATTAGAAAGCTTGACTTCTGCCTTCTAACAAAAAAGTGTAAAAATCATTATTTCAAGAAAAAACTTGCATCTTGCTGCTTTGTTGAACAAAACAATTAGTTTCCAGAGAGGATGTGAATTATTAATTCTAATCTTGTTTTTACCATAAATTACTTAATATTTTGGATCAAAGGGTAATTGCCCCAATTCTATTTCAAGATTTGCCATGTGTCTTCCATTAGTGCGACCATGTTTATGCCATTTACCTTCTCTTTTATTACGGTGGTGGTACTTCTGAGCTTGTTTTTCATGTCTGGAATTTTCAGTTTGCATAAAAGAAGGCCTTTTAGGTCGACTGCAAGGAGTAAACAAAAGCTTATTACTACTCTTGGGAAACCATCTCTCTAAAAGCATTTTGAAACACAATTACATTGTCAAGAACAGCTTTTACATGCTAAGGCTGACTGAAAAGAAAGCAAAATTAGTATTAAGTAGTCCTTTCTCTTGCAAGCAAAATGGGGATGGGAATTATTTGTCTGTTTGAATCATCAATAAGTTGGTATATTTTAAATAAATCCTTTCTAAAAATAAAAATGCTCTGCCCAAAGTTCTTTTTTGGAATAAAGCCACGTAAACAGCTGTTTGATTGTCCTTACTGTGATGCTTGAGTGAGGTCTCAAATCTATTTTTCAGTTATTCTATAACATTCTGCTTTACAAAAATAGTGAAAACTTTCGAGATCCTTAGGAAAGCATGCTTTGTGTAAATGTAGGCACTTCAGAGGTTTTCATGTACAGTAAGTACATCTATATAGAGAGAGGGGGCACTGACAAAACACTGTTGCTCGCTCACTGCAGTTTTTGATGCAGACAGTCCGTTATACTACATGCTGTTACATGACTAGTGTCTCTAGCTGCCTGCTAAGCTAAGTTAAGGCTGTTTTCATCCTCAGTATCATACAAACTTCTGCATAATACTATCAGTAAATTAATTTGAAATTCTGTTTTTCTGCAAACTGAATTAAAGTACTCAAAAATTAAGTATTCAATTCAAAATTTAAGCTCATTTTAATAATAAATCAGTAAGTACTTGGACTATAAATAAAAACATAAAACTTAGATCATGTATTTGGCAAAAAGGCTACGTGGTAGCTGATAACAGGAATATCATCCTTACGGTTCAGCTTTTAATAAGTGAAAGGACTAACTCACAAAGTATTTAGTAACCTTGAAGTAGGTTAGTATTTAGACTTCCTGAATGAAATAATAAACAATACAAGTCCAAAAGAGAAACCTGACTGAAGAACTGCACTTAAATACTAAACATGCTTTGCAGTGATTACCAGCACAGGGAAAAGTTCTGTTATGTCTACAAGAACAATTCTTGTGTATTATAAATTACTTAGTAGATCACATTTTTTCTTACCCGATCAGAATAAACATCAGTACAAGAGACTATCTAGCCAATTTTGTAATAGCAATGATTTACAAAATAGATACTTGAAGTGTTGCAGAAGGAGCAAGTTCCACACAATAGATTAAGGCTGCTTGCTTAATTTTCTTTGACCAAATTCTATGCAGTAGAAACACTCCACCACACCTAGCTCCATTGGGCCAACCAGGCAGCATACCACAACTGCTCTGTAGAAGCCCTGAGAACACCTTAGATACAGGAAAGTAACGCAGGAAACAATTCATCCCAAGGACCTTTAAGCTAGACTCAACAAAATGTAGTCTGGCTCAGGATCCAAACTAAAGCCTGATATTTGAGTAGCTCTGCTCTGGGCATACAAACTAACTCAGTATTACACTAAGCTACAAGAGTAGTGAAATTCTTGAAAAGCCAGCAGGGAATATACCTGCCAGAACAGGACTTTGAAACTGCTTAAATACATCCAAAAACCTTCTCATTCAGGGAAGGACAACAAGGAAGTCCTAGTTAATGCTTCTTCTGAGTTAGTTATTCATTCCATCAGACAGGCAATCATAGCTATTCAGTCTAAAGTAATCCTACTTGGAGTTGCACAGTTTTATAAAGAACTCAGCAGAAATACTAGACTCTGCTTTGCACAGCAGAGCTGTAGTGCCTCCCAAACTAACATTACACAGAGACAAAATTTACGTATAAGGTTCTATAGATCCACTTTATATAACACAATCTAGTATTTCCATTGAGTCCTTCAGAAAGTCTTCCAGCATGTGTGTATAGATAAACACATGCCCATATATACATGCTAGCAGACCACCTATTAGAACAAGGACACTTGTTTTCTTTACAAAGACTACTTCATTGCGTTAACAAGTTCAGGAAACATGGAAACAAACCTCGGTCCATACTGGGGTGAATTATCATAATGAAAGTAGTATCTGTAGATGTATTTGTCCAAATCCTCAAAAACCTTTTCATTATTATTTTGGTATTCCTTCATTTCTTCCAGGTAATCCTTGACATCATTAACAAAATCCGTGAACAGCATCTGGTCATGTATAAATACCCCATTATGAAAAAACTTATTGATGAAGTTTTCTAGTTCTCTCCAGTGATGAAAGTTATGTACAACTTGTTGCAAATACTTTTTCATTAGCCGATTAAATTCATCCACCCTGATGGGATCCGATACTCTGTTAAAGAGACTAATGAATTCTTGATGAGCGCATTCAAAAATACCAGAGCAGCCCTTCAGGACAAACGGATGTTTTCTGTTACACAAAGGATCACTGAAACATTTCTGTGAATCTGTATCTTTTTCAAATGTTGTGAACTGATGTTTTCTTCCATCTTTGAATTCTTTTGGCATGTTAGGTCCCCTGTAATGCATGTGCTTCAGATTCTCATAAGAGTTATGTTCTCGGTAAAAAGTTCGAGCTTTCTTGTTTGCCTCCTGTCTTTTATCATTTGACTTCTTCTCCTTTTCATCAAAGATGTTTTTTGTGCTATCTTTGAAGTGTCTGAATGTAGACTTTACAGAATCAGAGAATTTTTTCAGATTTTCTTTCACTGCTTCTTTAGCCTGTTTAATCTTTTCTTTATGGTGTCTTACAAACTCTTTCGTGGAATTTTTCATAGCATCAAAAGTTTCTTTAACTGAACCAAAAAATGAGTCCTTTGATTTCTTTTTAGTCTTACTTTGCCCTTTAGCACCTTTCTTTTGCCCCTTTTCATTCAGTTCCTGTTTTTCAGTTTGGTCTTTTGCCTCAACATACAGCTTCTCCCATAAGTCAGAGCGTTGCTGCTCAAAGTTTAGCTTTTTTTCTAGTTCTACTAGTCTTCCTCGCAGAGTTTCTATTTCTTGATTTTCTCTTAGTGTATCATCATCATTAGCATTGTCAGGTGTTTGACGAGAACTTAACTGTTCCAGTTCCTTTTTTAGAGCTTCTGTAACATGACGTTCTTTGTCCAGTTCTCTCCTTAACATCTGTGCCTCTGCAAAAAGTGTTTCCTTTTGCCTAAGAAAGTTGTGGTTTCTTTGCTTTTCCTCTTCCAAATGTTCCCTTAGTTTCTGATTTTCCATTACAATAGACTCAGTACTAGTACCTTTATCTTCTAAGTTTCTAATCTGTTGTCTTAGCTTCCTTAATTCTTCCTGAAGTGAGGCCAAAGCTTTTTCTTCCTTCTCTAGAGATTCTCTTAAGTGCTGATTTTCTGCAGCAAGACTTTTTTTTTGAGATTCAAAGGATTTCTTCTCCACCTCAGTAGAGGTCAGACATGTGGCAAGATCTCCCTTGAGTGACTAATACAAACAAAAAGAAAACAAGCAAAAATACTACAATTAAGTTTTTTACAATTTCAGCTAGAAAGATTAAAGACCAAGGTAGCCCAGACAGCATTTACTTGTCATTTTGGATGCAGTGACACATGTTGCAGGAAGATGCAAAAATAGAGCTAGTTTGTTTACCTCAGATATACACACAAACACTTTCTTGGCAACAAAGACCATGTGAGAGGCTCCCCCTTCCAACCAGAGGTCATCACCCCTTGCTTCTATTGGCTTAACTAGCTGAAGGATCGTAAACTGGGTACATTAATTGATCCATCTTAAAAGGAAATTAAAAAGTGCGTGTTTGCTGTTAAGTTTATGTTCAGCAAACTGGGTTTACAGATTACAAAAACAAATACATTAGCAGAAGCAAGGGCATTCAACAGTTAGGGCAGATACTCAGTAACTTAAAAAAAGACCTGTGCACACAAAGCACTCCCTAACCTTCTCCCTGAATTATCTAACAGTAAGAAACTAAAAGTACAGCTGAAGTATTTAAAAAATTAATAACCATTAACAATTTAGAAAGTAAATTCACAAAACCTGTAGATTCAACCTATAATAGTTTTTTTATCAGCATTTTCTACTTCAGCTGTCTTG
>NW_010337931.1:0-2656 GCF_000700745.2 Antrostomus carolinensis | reverse complement strand
CTCTGTGTCCAGGTAACTCCTGGACTACAGACTTAAACAGTATGTTTAAACATATTCCAATAACAGATTTGATTAAAATACAAAATCTTTGTCAAGAATTCAGGGGAAAGAAAAATTACATTCTCAAAAAGAATTCCCTAAATAAAAAATTGTAACGGATTTGTGTAATAAATTAATTTCACTTTGTGTAAATTACACATATAATGACAGAATAAATGAATGACTTCCAGTTAAAATCATACCTACCCCCACTTTCTGATACACTTTATCTCCTTGCTCTTGTTGGCACTGGTAAAGGTCATCTTTCATATCCTTTAATTCATGTGTCTTTGTCACCAGCTGCTGGCGTTTCTGGATCTGTATTGTACCTACAAAGATAAAAACATTCTTTTGACAGTCTGACTTACATTAAGCAGTTAGAGGCACAGATGAACCTAAACATCATCTTCATTTTCTGTGCAATTCAGAAGCATTCTAACCTTGCAATTTCTGCCCAGTACTTACTAGTAACTGTTGAGCTGTAACAAGATTTCAAAACCAGATTGTTACTTACTGGTTCTGTTTCTTCCAATTACAAACAATTTCTCAGACCCAAAAATTTGCTATTACACTGTCTTTTATTTGATGATAACAAATGATGGAATTTCAGAACACTACATACAACTAAGTTAGATACAAAACAACAAGAGTAATACAGGAAAGAATATGTGTGATTTTTTTTTTTTTGCCATTTTTTTAGTAACGTGCAAGCCACTGAGGATAAAAGGGAGACCATTAGTCCAAGCATTATTCATTTCAGAACCACAACTTTTACTGTTTAGTGAAATTACATTAATAAAAGGATATTAGCACGGTATTTAAACTGTCATGCAGAAATGTAATTATTACACACTGCTCACACAGCAGCAAGTATTTGCAGGCCCTATCTTGTCATTCTTATCCATGAGTGAAGGCTGAAGAGTAAGCACCTATCCTATCTTCCAACTGTCAGATAAAGGCCAAGACACTATTTTTCTGAAAAAAAGTATCTTCCTTGTACTAGCCACCAATTTTTTCTGTCAAGTAAAACTTCTTTACTAGTAACTCCCTACCTATGCACACGTTCTGTAAACCCTAACACTGATGTAGTTTTTATTGCTTTGCTTTTAAGATTCTCTTGAATTGACTCTACAGCAGATGGCAACAGCAAGTTTTAGGCATCTCTTTCAAAACCAAGGCAGCAATAGGTAGACTTCTATTTCTGCATTTAAGGTGGGGGGTGTATTATTAAACAGAAGAAATTCTATAAATACTATTACACTGAGGAATTTTTTGTGCTCTCTTAATTTCTATTTAATGTATTGTCAAGTAGTAACTTAAAAACAGACAGTGCTCTACACCAAGTTTAACCTCAATAATTCAGTTCAGCTAAGGGAAAGTAACATTTTTACAGCAATGATTTTAAGTTTGCAGAGTCCTAATAAGCATTTATTGGAAGTATAAATCCTTGCTTAAGTGAATTTAAGTATAGTGACAGTAAATTTGTTTTACATATTTATGTTTTATAGATACTTTTGAAGAAGTCCATCCTAAGATCCTAAGAACCTTCTGAAGACTGCCTCTGAAAGATCATCATTTAGTGTAAAGGGGTTCATGTTAAGAGGAATTTGAATTACAGAAAAACAAACTCTGTTCCACTCCTTACCAAGAATCGTAATTTGGGCATAGTAAGCAAAAAGACATTTAGCAACAGAGAAAGGGTAGCAAAGACACTGAAAATGCATGTAATGAGCTATCATTCCTCAGTAAATGGTTTGTGTTTCCAGCTGGTACTCTAAGGTGCAGTATCCTTTGGTAATCTACCCGAATCCCTAGCATTACAGTAATATTCCCTTTCGCAGATTCTATTGAAAACAATAAATTAAATATCTGAATGGCCCATAAGGGGACACTCTTCCGGCAAGGGCTTCCAAAGTTTAGCTTTTTCAATTACCTATCTTCCTGGAAAGCTTGCCCCCTCTCAGATCTCCTTCCTAGATCATCACAAAGCCAGCTAACTCAGTTTAATGCTGATTAGGATACAGTTATTGATTAAAACCTAATTCTAGTTGCTTTCTACATCTTTAGAAGTCTTAAAGGGGTCCTGGAGCTCTAGCTAAAGGGAAAATACTATCCTGACACTGACCCCCCCCCAAAAAAATCTTTTTCATAAAAAGTTCCAATCCTCTGACAGAAGAATTAACCTAGCATTAAAAGACTGCTGTGTAAAACATTCATTCCAAGCTGAATCACAAAAATGCAAAGTAGTTTCCTAGGGAGCTGGACTTCTTTGCAAGTTTGTGTTAAAAATAAAAAAAATTTTAAAAAGGAAGCTGGAAAGCAGGGTTTGATTTCATTTCCAGGGGTAGAAAGATTAGTTATCACATAACCATGAAGAACCTGAAGAAGCAAAAACTAAAGCCACACAGAGCTGCCTTCTTTCTGTGGAGAATGCCGTCACCGCTGCCATCAGTGCGTCGGCGGGGAGCACAGTGGTGGCAACAGGGAGCTCTGCAGCTGAGCACGTGCTGAGGGGGAGCGGGAGGTCCCGGAGCGAGAGGTGACAGACGTGACACCGAGTCCCCTCAGGAGTGGCCGATGCTGGCACGGTGCCAGGGACAACCACGGGCGATTTAAA
>NW_010337930.1:18903-37201 GCF_000700745.2 Antrostomus carolinensis | reverse complement strand
TATTATTAATAATAATAATAATAATAATATAAATCAAACTCACAGATCTGTCATAACTTGGGAAGCAAGCTCTTTTGTTCTTTCATTTGTCTGAGAACTTAATTCTTGCTCCAGAAATGTCTCATTCTTCTTCAGACTAAACATTTTCCTAATCCAAAACTTATTCAAGGGTTACCTGAATGCCAAATAAGAGTGATAAATTTAACACTTGAAAACTTTTTTTGTTTTAGGTTTGGCTTTTATGAACAAACATAATCAATTAGATCTAGTATTCCTTATGTGTTTTTACACTAAAATTAACACTATATACTTTAAAATTTACTAAAGTTGGCTTTCAAAGAGGAAGCCAGTCCTAACAAGACCAAAAACAAGTTCACAACTTGCCTCCCGGCCTCTCTTGGTAGAGTGTTTCAGTGCATAATCACTTCTGCTGTTGTGTAAACTATTTTGAAATTAAATTTGTCTGGCTTCAGCTTTCAGTATTTGGATCTTGTAATGCATCCTGTTGCTATGGTAAAGCTCTCAAAGAGGTGCTGCCGATTTGTTATTTTGGGGTTTGAAGTAAGGTAACAATAATAGTTTGATTTCTCCTTAAGGGAATCAACTTCATTTAGTCCAACATAG
Source organism: Antrostomus carolinensis (assembly GCF_000700745.2). Lineage (NCBI taxonomy): Eukaryota > Metazoa > Chordata > Aves > Caprimulgiformes > Caprimulgidae > Antrostomus > Antrostomus carolinensis. The sequence goes on along the minus strand of NW_010337930.1, from coordinate 36,577 downwards.
ATTGGTCCTGTAGCACAGTTCCCCAGGAATGGCTGTCAAATGTAAAAGTATTTTCCTCCCCCTCAGATAAATTTCCTTCAATACACCCCCCATGTTTGAATATAGCACAACTGATACTGATTCCACGTGTGGAGATCCCCATCGGTAGAGGGAATGGCTGGATTATTATACCATAAACCTGAACCCTATCTTTCCATGCCTCTATACCTTTCCTCTACAGTTAGGAAAATTGAAGCCTATTAAGAGAAACAAGTGAGGTTTTTTGCATTTAGTGGTCCTTTAAGACCTTGCTGTCTCATTCTACCACACATTGAATTTTGGTTGCTTACCCCTTTGATTCCTGTGTGCCAAGGAGCAGTTCTTAAAATGAAGCTTAAACTCTGCTTAATGTAGCCAGCTAGTAGCTGAGGATGGAGTATTTCTTTCCATGAGAGGACTGACAAGAGTCAGCAAGGACTCAAAACTAACAAAGCAACAACTTAAATTGAGAGTTACAGTGCAGTGATGTGGAGAGCCTGGCTAAGTCAGTTATTTACTGTATGTCTTGGTATAAGAATAAGGGAATGCAAAGCTTCTAGGACCTGGTTTTGGAACAAATGAAAGGAAGTATTCTCTGTGCGTCAGGTAGTGGACTTGTGCAACTGTTGATCAGAGGACACTGTGGATGCAGAAGGGTTATCTGGATTCAAGGAGACACTGGACAAGTAGACCAGGCAAAGCACAAGAGATTTTAGGTATCTCATAATTTGAAATGTTTGTGTACTGTGAGAATGTAGGTAGCGTGAGAAGTAGCTGCTGTTGGTGGCAGGGCGTTGATCAACCTTTGATCTGATTCACTTCAGTCTTTTTCATGCTTTTCTCAGTGCTTTAAAAAAAAGTTCATGTTTTAGTCTTTCCAGAAATATATCAACTGACATGGCCTTTCCAACAGGGGACTTGGCTTTTGTGGCACAAATCCCAGACCCAGGCCATCATTTAGTTGAGAACATGCCCAAAAGTGAGATGGGATTTCTAAGCCATTTAGTATGAGCTTTAAATGAATTCTAGGTAGTTAGTGATCAATGTAATTACATATTTCATGCCCAGTAGATAAATTGAGGGTTTGTTTTTTTTTTTCTATTTTGGTTTTGGATGTTTTTTGATCCTTAAGCTTTTACTGAAGAAGCTATTATGTTGAATAGTCTTACTATTTTCTTACTTCCAAAATTGTTAAGAGGAATCCAAAAACTAAAAACTTTTTTCTTAAAGAATTTCTCTGCTGTTCTTCTTGGAATCATGTCTTTATCTTTTGTATTTGCAGCAGAGTTTTATACCACATTATATCTAAATGAAAAGGTTGTTCATTCTTATTTCACTTCTTTTGAAAGAAGAGTCAGAGTTCTGCAATTTTTCTTTATTATAAAAGGGTTTATAAGGCCCTATTCAAAGCCCGGGATGTAATGCAGGAGAAGGGATGAAGATGAATTTAAAGCTAGAAAATATAAATGACCAAAGCAGTGATAGTTGTTATAATTCATCTAATCCACTCTTATATTTTAAAACTGGTTTTCTCTTCCTTTATTTGACATATTTCTAGGCCAGAGAAGTTTGGGTGACTTTAATCACACAGCAGTAATTGAAAATTGGTGAAATAGCCTCTTTGCTCAAGTTTTGTTGCAGATAAATTTTGGCTAATTTTTTGATCCTTCCAATAAAAAATAGTAAAAATATTAGCAGGTAAATGGTTATTAGTACTTTTTCCCTTTATCTTCCTTTTCTGGCTATGTTCATCAGTAATTATGCTCAAAATTCATGGCAAAGGAAGGGAATTGCATTAGGAAAGACATTTTTGTTAATTTATCACTGTAGCAAAGTAGCCTTCTGTCACTGTGGAAAATCTTTGTTTTCTTGGTTTTTTTGTGGTTCTGCTGTCAGCTCTTTTAACACTGAAGGTGATTTCTGGAAAATTATAAGGAATTCTAAAATGATAGCACCTTGGTGCCAGGAAAACTCTGTTTTCTTGGCTCCATGAGCAAATTGGTAGATGCTTTAGATGGGTACCCTCCAATTTTTTTAAGGATTATTTAGATAATGTAAGTTAACAGTTAATGTAACAGGTATTTTCTTGCACATTTTTTTTTTTACATGTGAAAGAATAGGAGAATGTTTTATTCCACCATGACTTGAAGACTTCCTAAATTATCTAATAGTGCTCAATACCTATGTGAACAAAAACCCCTTTGTGTAATTTTTGCTTTTTAATTATGTTATTGTTTCGTGTTACTAGGAGCTGGACAGTCCCTTTAGGTTGTATGGGCTTACAATGAATCCACTGCTTTATAATATCACCCAAGTTGTCATCCTGTCAGCTGTTTCTGGTGTCATCAGTGACTTGCTTGGATTTAATCTAAAGGTAACTCCTTGACAAGCATCCTTTTTTTCACCATGGGGTTCAGAACGTTACGATAGATGGATCATAAGTAGTGGCCTAATGAATTTTTATATTAACTAGAAGATTTATTGTTTGAAAATGGTTATGAAATCTAAGCTATATCAGAAAAATAGTGATATATTTGTCAAAGCAGCTCTTTTAGCTTTTTTTTTTTTCATTTTTGTGGCTTTCTAACTTTATTTAGGACACATAATTATCAAGAATTCTTAGACATAAATATAGAGACATTTGTACACATAAGTACAAGACCTTCTTCATATCCCAAATCTGATTTCCCTCTTGAATTCCTCACTCTTTTAAGGGATGCAGAAAGCTGCAAGCTATCCTTGTCTTGCAACTGCAGCAAAGTTACCGTAGATACAGTATTACCGTGACCTGTCATTTTATCGTGACTGAAGGACTATCTTGTTAGGTCCTACTCTCCAGCCCCCTCTGAACTATAAACTCTGTAAACTGTTTAAAGATTCAGGTTATGAGGCACATTAGTTTCCACAAGCTTGTAGCACAAAGCCCTGAATTGGCCATTGAGTTTGCTTACATCTACCCCTTGTTTTCCTATTAGAAGTAAACGAATGTAAAATTTATTTTGTGTATCATAGAATATGTAGCAAACGCAATAAGAAAAAAGATATGGTAGTATTGCAGTTCTGGTAAATAGAAAACTGAGGTGAGAAATAATGTTGATTTACTTCTCTAACTTTTCCAGCTCTGGAAGATCAAATCTTGACCATGTATAAAGAAGATGAGATAACAGTGTTATAGAAAAGCTCATTGATTGACAAAACTGCCTCAAAGCAGCCACTGAATCTGTATTTCAGATGCTACAACCTCTTCAAGGATGTCGTTTGGAAAATTGAAGTGTTTACATCTGACTGTCTTGTGCAATCTTTGTATTTATTTCACCTTCTCACTGTTTTATGTTCATTTTAGTTGACATTTATTTTTTTTTTTTCAAACTTGTTTAGTTTTGGAAAGGGTCAGATTTAGGAAGGGTCAAAAACTACATGTCTGAAAACTTGAAATCCTGGAAATCAATTACACTAAATTACTATATCTGTTGTTAAAGCTGAAGCCAATGCTGAACATTTTTAGTTACAGGAACACTATACGGAAGTCATTTGATTTTTGATAGTGTGGTAAAATTGCTTAGAATACTTCATTTGCACCAATCATTTATGAGGGATAACGTAACATCAGTAGATGTTTGGTTGCAATAGAGAAGTGAGACATATACAGAAAAAATAAAGTGCTGACAATGCTGTATGACAGGTAGCAGAAATATTTTCTATTACTGTTAGAAGCAAGTGGAAATTTTTAATATTTTGAGTAATTCCAGGATCTAAACTAAAGTAGGCTGCAGTTTAAATATCCTGGGATTTTACTAAAGTATTATATAACAAGTCAACAAGTGCTCTTTGATAACACTTTTATTAGAGCAATAATTGTAAATGGTTACCATGCTGTATGATATTTTGATAAAATTAAATATTGTATTTATTTGAAATACTGGGCTGTTCTGCGCAGCTCTGACTGTGCATGCTCAATATGTGCACTTTTTATTGTTACTTCTAATGAGAAACTTTATATATATACATATAAATGTATATTAATTGGAATATATTATGGTGAACTATGGAGCAGTATATATTATATGTTGAAGTTGAATATTTAAACAAGCGAAAGATGTACTGATGAAAGGAATGCTGTGAGTGACTGAGCATAAGACAGATAGGTGCTCTCCTCTTGGACACTATAGTATATGCCATTCATACCACATTGAAGTTTAAGAACAGTTAAACACAGAAAATAAGTTCCTCTGGTGAGCAGCAGAGCTCATGAAGCCTGCTATTCTGCAGATTTGTGTCTTCAAATGACCTCTTTCCTCCCATTCCTCCCCAGCAGGGTCATTCCCTAGTGCTTGCCCAACTGGGGTTTGCTGGCCTTGGGTTCCCACTCCTCCCTCTGCTTTCTGTCCCTGTCTCCCACATGGACCAGTCATACTGAGTTGTGGTTCTTCAGTGTGACAAAAATAGATCTTTACCCCTGTAGCGTTAAGTTACTTGCAACAAACTTTCCACCTACAAATTATTTTGAGAGGATTAATCACACCAGACACAAGTATTCTTACATTTTATGTTTCTAAAATAGCGGCTTCCTATTGAAAAATGAGAAGTAATGAGGTGGCAAGAGTCTGGACATTGCACTATGTTTGCTAATCTTCAGAATCTTGAAAGATTTGAAGTAATGTGTCTTAAACTTATGTGGTATAAAAATATTTTTATATATAAAGCAACACAAACAAGCATTTTGTATTTTATTTGCCTCTGTACTAATGTTTAATAATGACCAAAGTGCATTCTGGTTTTTGAAAGAATGTATTACTGGAGCTTTAAGAACATACGATATTTAGTTTCTCATGTGAAAACTTCAGCTGCATCTGATCTGTTTCTTCTTTCTCTGTTGTTTGATGTTGGGATTGTTTTTAAGAATTAAGTACATTTTATACACAGTTTTTTCCAAATTATGGTACAGACCTACATAGAACTTAATTTTGCACAAAATATATTTTAAGAAAAAAAAAAAAAGTACAGCAGGAGTTCTATGGGTGATAAAAGATAAGGCTATTGCTTTTTGTAGCCTGTCGCTATTACGAAACCATTCTTTACTCTAGAATGGAATTATTTTTAGAAATGTAAAATGGTGACTATATGGCTTTCATTACCTTTTAAAAAAAAAAAAAAAGAAATGGAAAGGAGGGAAAATGAGGGAAAACATTGCAGTTTTGGTTGAAAGTGAAATTAGTTTAACCATGTATACCTCAGCAACTAGCACTGTGCTGGATTGTTGCACTAACAAATGGCGGCTTGGGGAGAGTAAAAGATTTGTGAAATGAAATTAGAAATAATAAAAACCTTTATTTGCTACCATTAGGTATATCCATTATGTTAAAAGTGGAAGAGGTTTGTTCTCCATCCCTCAGTATGGAAAATCCAGTATGAGAATAGAGGCAAGTAGAAATATGGCAGATCTTGCGTGTTAATTGTTATTTTTTTGCCACATGTTTTGTAACTGAAAGTGTGACCAGGCTTGGAATAAAGCTTTCTATGGTTGATGGTAAAAAAGAAAAAAAAAACACAATGCAGTGAGCTATATCTTTTAGTAATATCCAGCATATTTCCGAGTCTGCCTGTTTTGATTTAAATCCATATATTCTAATTAAATTAAAGCATATTTGGGAGAGAAATCCTGCACATGGACTACAAATGAGGGTTGTCAAAATTGCACTTTATTGCAGGAACACAAACTTGCAGACACTTCTCATTATGCAAAGTAGTATAATTTCAGGTCTTGTTTTGGTACTGTCATACCAAAGACACAGTGGAGTTTTCTCTAAGCAGGTATGTAAGACCATGGATTTTAATTGTCGTATATTCATGTAAAAGCTCAGGCCAGAATCCAAGTCCCATCTTGGTTTCACCAGGGGAAGTTTTCAGTGCTGATACTGGCTGTATTAATTGTCAGGTTGCTGGTATGAGCTGGTCATTTGAGACCTTCCCACCGTTACCTTTGGTACACGTGTCCTGTGGAATGTCTTAATTATGCAAGTGTAAAATATTTGTATAGAGTTAGTTTAGATTAAATGTTGGAAAGACAATATGTAACCTCAACATGTTAAAAATAAGTCTTCCAAAGTGTTGTTATGAAATAATACAAAATTAATTTTTTAAAATTATATTTTTACCTTTTCTTTCCCCATTCTTTTCTACTCTCTAATCATTTTATGCTTGAGCTGACACTTGCCATCTTTAAACAAAATTTCAGAAATCTGAAATTGATGCAGATTAGGTTTCATGATAAAAAGTCAATTCTCTGGGCAGTGAGCAGTGCTGTGTCTCTTGCTGTCAGTGACAGGATTCCCTGGAGAGAGAAATCAAAAGAAATTGTATTTTCCTTTCTAACTCTTGAGAGATGAAGCTACAACCTTCAGTATGGACACAAGCACCTGTGATAAAATAAACAGCACTGATTGCTGTTCAGATTCAGTTTTTCCAGGACAAGTTTGTATAAGCTTATTATCTGGATAAGAAATAAGGTCATGCTGCAGAAATATTTGTTCTTTTTACTTTCTTTTTACCCTATGCTTGATAAATAAATTCAAGCAAAAGAAAGCACGTGTAGCTTGGCAAAGCTTGCAAAATTATTTAATTTTTTACTCATTTAATTTAATTTTTTACTTCAGTCCTTTTGTTTAAAAATGCCAGTACTTTGTGTTTAGGCACACTGGCATTCGTAAACACCCACCCAGCCAACCTTTTGCTTCTGGCCCTTACCTACAAACAGCTCCTGCCCCTTGAGTGTGTTCTTATTGGCAATGAAATTTATCGGGGATTAGGTGGCTGCATCCTGACAATACCATGATCCGAGTCTCTAGACGCCTGGTTGTAAATTACATGGAATGGTTTACTTTTGCTCTGCCTCATGCATGTGAATGGATGGGAAGTGAATTACTTGGCTAATTGAAAAATGTGGTTAAACCAATGGAACCAAAGTGGTAGATGGGACTAAAACAGTGAGTTTTGGTGAAATAGTTGTTTTACTTTGGTGTGTCAAGGAGAGCTCTAATATTTCATTAAACCATCTCTACAAAAGTGCAGATTGGGATTAAAGACAACTCAACCAGCCTCTTGATAAGGGTTTGACCCTGATGAAAGGTCACTCTCCAACAGCTCTACATGCCCTACTCACCATACCTATGGCTGTGGTCATACAGTTTGCATGGGGTTCATTGACCTGAGCTTCAGATGTCTAAAGGTTAGATGCTGAACTGACCCAAGGCTTCCTTTGCAGTCACTAGAAACACACATTTACTTTCAGAGGGGATTCATTCTGTTGATCTTTGACACTAATTTTAGGGATCTTCTGGTGTATTTCTCTCTTGAGTGTAAAAGGAAGATAGTGTGGATAATTTAGAATCAGATGTGAAACTTTTAGCCACCTAAATTTGGGCAGAATAATCCTACTTTGCCATTTTGTTCTGCAGTGAAGCCTTCAGTGTTCGTAGCTGTGTAACTGGTTTTGCCACTGGAAAGGAAGACTTTTTTTTTTTTCTTTTTTTCTCTTTTTCTGTTTTATTGGTTTGCTCTTAGGAAAAAAGATTTCTGAATGTGAATTCCATAATCCTGTGCCCGCACTCGGAAAGTGTCCCCCCGAGCTGCAGTACTCCAGCGGGTGACCTGCCCACCTCTGTACATCTCACAGCTCTGCAGCCTGGAGCCAGCACCGAGCAGCAGGCAACACCACCCAAACCAGTCACAGCCAGCGCCGGAACAACACGCGGGTGTAGCTGAAGAGACCTGTTTCTTTAGTACTAAAATGAGTAACTCAAAGCCTGGGTACGATCAGCTGTAAACTTGACCTGCTCAAGAGGAAACGCTGCTCCTGTTGTTTGCAGGGAGCTGAAGGAGGAACGCTGCTTTCAATCTTTGTCTGTTACATTGAACATCCTGGCAACACTGCTGCCAGATGTAACGATGTGATGCCATCGAGCTCTAAAACCCACCCAGAAACACAGAGCCCTCCCTGCTTTGCAAAGATCCCCTGTGCAGAGCAGGCAATGTGATGTGTGTCCTCCCGGCAGCTGGAATCAAGGGTACCCTGTGTTCAAATGGAGTAGAGGTGACAGAGACAAGGCTTTCCATGTCTCCTGTGTTATCACAGAATCAGAGCGGTTTGGGTTGGAAGGGACCTTTAAAGGTCATCTAGTCCAACCCCCCTGCAGTGAGCAGGGACATCTTCAACTCGATCAGGTTTCTCAGAGCCCTGTTCAACCCGACCTTGAATGTTTCCAGGGACGCGGCATCTACCACCTCTTTGGGCAACGTGTTCCAGTGTTTCACCACCCACATTCTAAAAAACTTGGTCGTTATATCTAATCTAAATCTCCCCTCATTTAGTTTAAATGGTTGGTCTTTTGATTTCAGTGCTGTCGAGGGCTCTGACTGTTTGCAGCTCTTTCTAGTTTGTGCTACAACTTCTTTTCGTTGCTCATGAAACTGGTTTAAGCAATTCCTTCCTCTCTGGAGTGCAGCTGCACGTTTTTGCTGCTGTGCTGTTTGCTGCTTCAGCCCAGTTGTGGTTTCTTTTCACAGGATTTATTTCAGTGGTATTTATACCATGAGTGCTGGTACTGATACAGCTGCACGAGCAATGCACCGCGGGAGGAGGGTATAAATCTGAAGGTGGCTTTTTGGCTGCAGAAAGCGTGTTGTGTAGCTGCACACAATAGTGATCACTGGCATCAATGTTGGAATAAACAGAAGCCACTGAAGCTATTGAAATGGGATTAATGCCCATTGTGTACAGAGAGGAATTAATACAGAGAATGCAAATAATGTAGATGGCCAACAATTCTGGCCTCGAGGTGACATAATGCCGCAGTCAGAGACTGCCATTATTTCCTATTCTTCTTTCCCACACACACATATGCATTGTGCATTTCAATTGCACCACAAATCCTGACTTTATAGACAAAAATAAAAAATTAGAAATTCAAAGTATGCAAAAGTATAATTGTGAAGTAATTGTTGTAACTCAGAGGAAGCAACAGCTGTTTCACTTGTTGCTGGAACTCTCTGAAGGAGAACTGATTTTCCAAGCATGTTGAGTACATGCTAATCAGAAACATTTTTCTCTATGCAGCAGCATAATGGTATTCCTCAAAATGTTTTTTTGTGTTAGCTTAATAACGCACAGCCGAAGGATGCACTGCTGGGACTAGCGTAGCAGGTTTTGCCATTACATTTTTATTTTGTTTCTTTCAAATTTGCTTAACTGGGCCAGTAGCATTTCTTGAAATACAAGGCAAAGTAGATTATTAGTGCTTGAAAATATCATTTAAAAAAACCCAAGACACAGTTGTAAAAAAAGGTAAAAATTAAAATCTACCTTCACTAAAGGTTAATGCCTTGTTGAAGTTACCACTGATAATGCAGATTTAACACCTGGCTCTCACAGGTGGGGAATATACTGAGAACCACAATGCTGTCTTCTCCAGATCTGATCTTTTGAACCAGTTCCTTCTAACAGCAGCTGTGACTTCTCATTGAGATGCCAGCCTGGCTCTACAAATCTGTCATTGCAGTACAGGAAAAAGATGTAGATTAGATAGCTTGGATAGTGGTCGTGGTATTGAACAGTAAAAAATTTCTACTGACCTTAGATGTGGACAGACTGGAGAGGATCCAAAGGAGGGCCACTGAGATGATCAAACCACTATCCAAACCTGCCCTATGAGGAAAGACAAGGAGTTAGGTCTCTCCTTCCTGGGGAAGAGAAGGCTCAGGAGGACCTCATCACAGTGTTCCAGTACTTAAAGGGCAGCTACAAAGAGGATGAAGGCTCTCTCTTCACGAGGAGCCACGTGGAGAAGACAAGGCGCAACTGGCACAAATTACCTATTTCAGCCAAAGAAGATTTCCTTGCATACCCAGATCTATGTTCTAAAAATGCAAAGACTTTATTTGTAACAGAATAAAAAGTAAACCAAGAGATAAAACTCAGCAAAGATCAACAAGTGAGTCTGCAGGACTGTTAATTCCCTGCGATGCTCCTTATCAAATGCAATTACTGTTTGAGAATACATTTCCACAGCCTTTGGGCTATAGTTGTGAGTGTAAGCCCAGACAGCATGCTCCTCTGATGGGCTGCTGCTGATTGCATCCAGGGTGTTCTGGGGTTGTGCAGACTCAACAGAATTATCATCTGAGAGCACCATTTCTTCTTACTCTTTAGGATTGTCCTGTGCTGTGCTAATGTGCTTTGTTTAATACCAGCAGCAGGATTATCTGGTTAACGTGCCTGTGATATTACTATTTTCAGTTGACGTGGCAGAAGGAGAAATCTTAGTGTTACAATCAGGTTGGCATGTTTATAGAAAATTTTCCCTTGAATGTACATTGAAGTCCTGCCTTTTTGGCTTAAGGTATCGGATAGATTTAAGCAGCAGAAAATTACTGAATATTTGACTACAGGTGAACACTGTTAGTGTCCCAAAACTTTAGTGGCTGTGATTTTGCAAATAGTTTTAACCAGCATCAATACAATCAAACTCAAAAGACCAGTACCCTGTGTGCGAGTGTCCACAGCCTGATTTAAACCAGGATGCCCTCAGGTTTGACAACTGTTCAGGTGAATGGTGTGTCAGACAAACCTAACAGTGGTAAGTGTACGAGGTTGTACAGGTATTTAAATGCTCCACTCAATAATATGGGGAATTTTTCAATATATGTAGAAATTTTGAGATTCCACATCCTCCTTTGAATTAGCCATCATCAGCTGATAGTTTCTTTTAAGATTTGCAGGAGATGTTGGGTTTATGATGGAGCAATGTCTTGTTCATGTGTGAATGAACTTGGGAGAAAAGAGGATTGTGATGTGGTTGCAAGGAGCAGACAAATGGGTTGCTGAGACACAGGGAAGGAAAGCAGCATCTGCTGGGTATGTGGTGGGGACAAGAAAGACTTAGGACAAGACCAAAAATTACCAGGTAGGACCTTGAGGAGAGCATGTTTTTCCTACAGAAAGATGGCATTGCCTCTTTAGGTCAAGGCTGAGTATGTGGAAAGTTGATATTGTTTAGAATAATGATAGAAACTGGGAGTAAGGTTGCACAAAAACACAGGTTTGCCCACACTAGATGTAAGCTCTGCATAGTGTTGGAGGCAGAGGGGCAGGAGGGGAAATTGTCAACTTGAAGGGAGCACAGGTGGTTTCCTTTGAGTCCTGATGCCCAGTATTTCTTCCTGTGTTGCACAGGTGGTGGGAGGAGAGGGGGACCTCTATTCTGGGTCTTTTCTCTGTGCAAGGCTGAAGTGGCTGCAGAGCACTCCTGCACCTGGATGGTGGGAAATCATAGAACATCTCAAGTTGGAAGGGACCCGTAAGGTTCACCAAGTCCAACTCCCTGCTCCTCACAGGACAACCTAAAACTAAACCATATGACTAAAAGTCTTACTCAGACACTCTTTGAATTCTGTCATGTCATTGGTCACCAGAGAGAGGAGATCAGCACCTCCCTCTCTGCTGCCTCCCTTGAGGAAGTTGTAGACTATGATGAGTTCACCTCTCAGCCTTCTCTTCAAGCGGAACAAGCCAAGTGACCTCAGGTACTCCTTGTAAGTCTTGCCCTTGAGGCCTTTCACCATCCTGGTCACCCTTCTCTAGACACACTCTAATAGTTTGATGTCCTCCTTATATTGAGGCACCCAAAACTACACACAGTACTCGAGGTGGGGCCACAGCAGTGCAGTGTAGAGTGGGACAATCACCTCCCTCACCCAGCTTGCTGTGCTTGATGCACCCCAGGACATGGATGGCCACTTTGGCTGCTGGGGCACACTGTTTACTCATGTTCAACTTGCCATTAACAGAAATACCCAGATCTCTTTCTGTGGTCCCAGGGCTCTGGAAGTCAGGGAGAGCTCACATGACTATAAGCATGGAGAAGGAGAAGATACCATATAGAAGTCTGGTATTTGTTTTAAAAACAACCCTGGTGTGCTCCACCCTCTTGTTAGCGTATCAGAGAGACACGGGCGGCGTTTCTTGATTTTTCTGTTTGCAGTGTTAGCAGTAGTACATCTCTGTACTAGTCATGCCATGTACTAAAACATATGGCAAATTACTTGCCCATATGGGTTTGAAGAGCAATGTGTGTTCGGCAGATTAAACCCCCGAACAATCAGAAGCCGAGCTTTGCATTCCAAGCTGGAGAGCGTGGCAATCATCTCACATTGTCTAGACTTTCCTCTCTCTGTCATTTTTACATATTTTGCAGTGATTACATTCATTCTCTCTGGCTTCCTTTCTGCTAAGATCCATCTGCAACTTAGAATTGGTTAAGATGGCTTTTCATATTCATGGTATTAGTCACTGTGAGCATATTTGGAGTGAGCACTTCTGATGCTCCCATCCATTTTTGTTACTGTAAATTAATCCCATTCTGGGAGGGTGATGGAAACTGGTTGGGTTTTTTTTTGTTTTTTTTTTTTTTTCTTGATTTATCTATGTAGACATCATAAATGAAATGAAAAAAAATCATGAAGCTGATGTTTTAAAATAATGATTAATCTTATTTTTCTGACAATATATATTATCAGACAGATATGATAGAGAAAACTCATTACTTTGGCTGTAAAAATATATTAATTACAGGACTGTGTCACAACAAAAAACAAAAGACAAACTTATTACAGAATAATTTTCATTATGAACTGGTAAAAGCAAAGTTCTTGACTAGCTGGAATTAGGTTAATATTCCGTTTTTCAGTTTGCTAATGTTGATGGGATTTTAAATGACTTTTGACAAGTTTGAATAATATTGTGTATATTAGCAAGTGGTCCATCAGCAGGCAAAAGAGAGTGCCTAGATAACAGTGAAACCTCCTAACACGAGGAAGGGCTGGAAGGCAGACTTTAATCAAAACCTCCAGATTCCTCGTGCTTCCTCATTTAAAGGGAATATTCTCTTACCTGAAAGTACTGATTGAGTTGTACTTTCCTTTCACCTTGGGCTGAAGCTAAAAACCTTGCTCTCAATCACTGCTTTCCAAAGTAGGGAGCAAGGACAATTTGCCTTTAAGATTTTACTGCCTTAGGATTTGGGCACCAATTTACCAAGCAGACAAAATTTTTGGTATAGACCTGAGCTTGGTGGTTATTTGTGTTTGAGGCAGCAGTAAGCCACCGTACAGGTGCTATGGAGCTCACAGCTCAACTGCGTGCGCCCCTCTCCCCAAGTTCTTCATGTGTATAGCCCTTTCCTTGAGCTAGAAGTCACAGAATAGATCTGGTTTTGCTCATGTGATTCATACGTATGTTGCTGTCTGAGTAGGCAGTTCACTTTCTTCTTTCAGCTGTCATGAAATGGCAGTCTGGTGTGAGACTTGGGAAGCTGCTGTGGTTTGGAGGGTGCTTTGGGTCACCTGAGCAAGGTGCCAGCCTGAGCGCTCAATGCCGTCCCACCGTTTCTACAGGGCTTTGTGCTGCTCTTCTCTGCATCCCTGGTGCTGCCCCAGTGTTAGGCACTGCCACCCACGTGCCTGCTGTGCCCCACGTGCACAAATGTGATCTGTGCCCGTGTATGGCTTTTTCCTCCTTAATTTTAAAATTATTGCTTTCTGCCATTTTACCAAAAGAGGTGTGTATGCATATTGCAAACCTGTACTTATCCCCCAGCCTGACTCTGGCAGAACTGCAGAACAACTGCCCAGTTAGAGCCATGTGAGGACACCTGACCCTTGAAGTGCTGGCTGGTAGGTGCGCAAGTGATGAATGGTAGATGAGTCTTTATCTGCAGGTCACACTGCCCTGATTTGCACTGCAGTGCTGTGGCACTACCCCTGTTCAGCCCAGTGCCCCCCAGCCCTGCTGAGGTGCTGAGCTGCTCTGCTCCATCCTGCCTGCAGATGGGGACTGAAAACTACATTTTGAAGGCACAGCGATGCCGAGTGCTGCAGCTTGCTTCCAGAAGGCAATTCCTCATCCCCTACAAGCCAGGCTCTGCCTCCTCCCGAGACCTGCCTTTCTTGAAGAGGGGAGTGCGGTGCTTAAAGAGCAGCAGTCCTTCCCCTGGAGCTGATTTCCCAGGTCCTCTGCTGAGAAACAGAAGGAACGGAAGGACCAGCAATAGGTATAATTTACCAGCAGTAGCATAGTTTATCAGTGCAAATCACTGTAAGAAAGTGGCTCAAACATGTGTAACTGCATCCAAATACACACACACACATAGGCATTTAGTATGCTCTGTTTTATATATCCAGTAGAAAATGCTAGATAAACAAAACCATGGCCAAAGTGTCTTTCATGTTACCTATGCTGGGATGTGAAGCAGCAGGGAAAGGCAGCTTGGCAAGCCTGCCTTTGTGAATGGGTTATTTGGACTGTGGATGATTGGGTTTGCATTCGTTACACTGCTAATCAGAGATGGCTGCTGGCATCACGCTTCTTAGCTGAGGTATAGTGCTGTCTGACTGTGGTTATGCACATTTCCAGGCCAGCTCAGCTTTGGAGACAATGTGGCAATGCATGACCAAGCCACCCTGGTGGCTCTGCCTGGAGGTGTTGGGGTTTCACCGTGGCAGGCCAGAGCAGTGCTGAAGCACCCAGCACCCCTGCAGTGAGTGTTTTGCTTTGGATGGAGCAAATCTAGACATTTGCGTTCCAGAATGTGCTGAAATCTTCCATGATATGTAAGAGTTACTTGTCATTTTGGAGAGAACCAAAGCAGGAGACTCAACACCAGTTCTCTGGCTTTTATGTTCCTCATAAAAGGCTTGAAGTGCTCAAGTAGCCCATTACTCAACTGGGCGTGCTTCTCCCTGTGCTGTAATAAACTGGGTGTAACAACTGATTTCTCTTCCAGGTGTTATATGAAATTCTGTCCACCCTGAAAGGAGAGGTTTATGTTTGATTTCAGTGGAGCCAAGCTGTCATTTTTATTTCATAGGGAGTTTTCTCTGATTTATATGATTAAGAGTTTTATAAAACTTATTATTCTTGTAAAGACAGGGGGGTTTTGCCCCTTTGGAAGCTTCCTAAGCATGGAGGGACAGACATACCCACAAATTATGTCTCCAAGATGAGGGTGTTTTTGTGACTGTAAGCAGTAATATTGATAAACAAGGAGAAAACCATGACAGCCTTATGCTGCCTTGCACCCCACTGGAAAGATCCTAGAGGTTAAATGCATGAATGAGGATATGCTCAGAAAAACATGAGCACCTCAAATTTAGCAGCCGAGTACAACTTCCCTGTGCGTAAAGCAGGTTAATGCCACTCTGAATTTTCTTCTCTTTCTTGAATTGGCCCTCATCTTTCTTCTCCCAGATTTTCAGATTGAATGCTTATATATTCTCCTTGTTTATGTTTGCAGATCTTTGGTCTATAGATAGTTTTTATTAAAAAATAAGGTGCATGCAAGTCTTTTTTTGTGCTCATGTTAAAGACGACTGCAGAATAAGTGACGCTGGACCTTTGCCTCAGCTTCCACAAAGAGCTGCTGCAGGACAGTGGCATTAGGATGCTGGTGCTGCAGCTGCCCTCAGGTTCCTTGGCAGGACAGAAACCTCACATTTTTCATTGGTTCTCTAAGGTTTGTGAGTCCCATACAATTGTGCTCGTGAACGTCCATCTCGTGACTCACCCCAAAGTCTCTTCCTTCTCTTCCTATCTCCTTAGTGTCTCTGAGTTCCCCCCTGCATCACCCATGCTGGGCTTTACAAGCTTTACAATGTCCTTTGTTAAATATTGAAATCTTTTCTATCACTTTGTTAGGTTTTACAGG
Source organism: Antrostomus carolinensis (assembly GCF_000700745.2). Taxonomy (NCBI): domain Eukaryota; kingdom Metazoa; phylum Chordata; class Aves; order Caprimulgiformes; family Caprimulgidae; genus Antrostomus; species Antrostomus carolinensis. Next base: position 20,804 of record NW_010337930.1, on the reverse strand, counting down.
TTCCTGAGAGACTGAATTTCCAAAGCATTTTTTGTTGAACAGCCCAAACTTTAAGTCCCAGCTGTCTCTCCAACTTGTAGTCTCACTCTGGCAGCAGTTACAGCCTTTGATCATCAAAATTTCTATTATGCTACTTGATTAAAGGTATTCAGAACTCAAGGTGAGAGCAGACAGAGATTTACATTTGAAGTGATTTATTAACCTGCTGTAATTTAAGGTCATGCTAGTTTCAGAATATTGTTAGTCCTTAATTTCTGTCTCTCTTTGTGCTATCCAGTAATAGACAACTAACGTTACTTTAATTCAAAGGGTTTTTGCTTCCTTGGAGGAAATATTAGAAGGAAATAAAAATTCTGTAGTTGATAAAAGGGATTAGGAAAAAAAGTCCTTTTGAATTCCCATTTTCAAAATCCCTAGGCTACAAACACAACTGATTAAGACTTACCTAGGTAAGGAATAAAAAATTACCTCTGGTATGTCCCAAGTTGTACAGCACTCTTTATGTCACCTACTCAGTAGCAACGGAATGTCAAACTGAGCTGTGAATGGTGCAAGTATATTGTAACTGTGGACTTTGCTCGGTAATGCTACAATCTCCTTTTTCTTATGATCTGAAAAATCCTGGATGTGTTAATTCTTGAATAGACAAACGCAGTTCAACTACGATGCTCAGTGTATCATATCTGTAATATCCTACTCTTCTACCAGTGCCACTCTGTGGTGCAGGGGGGGGTAACAGTTTTAATCACCTTGTCTGTTAACCTTCCCCTAACCATCCTTCAGAAAACTGAAGAAGTTAGAGTATCTTGGGATTCAGGCACGGTACAGACGGTGCTCGTTAAGCACTCTCGCTTCATTGTCTTCATATGGGCCACCTTTTATTTCCTTGAGAATAGAATAATAATTTGATATGCATAAATGCAAATACATGGTTAACCTAATAACAGTAATGTCAGATGCCAAATTTGGGCTTCATGATGGAAAGCCAAAATGATCCCAGTACAAGAGAGCTTCAGGCCTGAATATAACTACACAGACTCTTCTGGCAAAATCCTGATTGAGCAAGGCTGCTTGTGCAACTGTTGGTGTGTGTTTCTGTGAGCGTGCATGTGTGTTTGTGCATGTATAGATCCTCTTTGCCTTGCACTGTTTGGGCAGGAAAGTTCTGCTTCATTTTCTGTTCCTCACCAATCATACCACACATGCAATGAGGCAGAAATATTTAAAGAAGAAGGGAGTACCCAGGTATTGATTTCCTCCATATTCTGTAAGGAAGTGCTCCTATTTCTTTGAGAGATCTGGGCTTAGATTTTTAAAATAGCTGGTATTGTTTTAAAAGAGAAAAAATATCATAAGGACAATTTATGGGAGAAAAAAGCAGACCAAACAAATAAAATAATTCAGAAATTCTGCAAAAAGTAGAGGTAAAAAAGTCTGAAGTAGTTAGAGTTGGGATGGTGGACTATGTGTCAGGGACAGGAGGGCTGATGGGTTCTAGGCAAAAGCACCTGGAAGGATGGGCCCATGATGACCCGTGCAGGAATTGCACTCTGAGGGAAACTGCGTGCACGGTCTGTTAGAAACACACATTTTTCTTCTAACAGTGGTACACCAAACCCTGAACTGCTGTCTCTAGACACTTGAATGCACATCATGGTGAAAAGCAGCATCATCTCATTAGGAAGAGGACACGGTTTCTGTGATGCAAATGTGAACTTCAGAAAGAGAGACTTTAAGCTACAGACATGACACCTTCACAAACACATTAGTAATTACCTGCTAGTTAGATGCACTGCAAAATATTTGTTCTTATAAACCTGTGACATCCACAGTCACTCACTCTTGTGTTACTTTCGGAGTGTTGCACGTGTGCTCTGCTTCAAAGGACTCAGTGGCAGGAG
>NW_010337930.1:6267-18860 GCF_000700745.2 Antrostomus carolinensis | reverse complement strand
ACTCCCTAGGTAGGAAGGTCCTGGTTCTCAGAAGAACCTGATCACCTTCCTGCCTTGTCAGTGCTGGTGGCAATCCTCTCACTTGCCCCGGGTCAATAAGAACTGGAGCTCAGCTATCTCCTACCCGCTCGTGGGGCTGAGTCCCTGCATCATTGACTGTTGGTGTCTGAGTGGAGATGTTGCACACAGATAATACAACTAATAGCTCTGGCTAAACCCTCAGGGTTTCCCTGCTTATCTCCTTCATGCAGCCTGATCCTATACATGCGCTCAGGACATGTCTGAAATTGAAGGCATCTGGGAACATTTTAGTAGGGATTTATCTATCCTGATTTTAGAAATTGAGATGTCAGACGTGACTCAAAGCTAGCAACCCTGCACGCTCTTTCCAGTCAATGGCAAGATTTAGATGCTTCTGCAGGACAATTAATTTCATCCTAAAGGTGTCGGACAAATCTCTTTCTAAAGGTGCCTATTGGTCTCCTTTGTAAAAAGCCTAGAATGAGTAACAGTAATGGAGATATCTAAACTTGGCTGAGATGAATCTTGCTCGACTTTTGTATCCCATTGGTCTCTGGAGTAAGGTCTGAATTTGGGACACTAACATTCATCTTCCTAACCACTGGGCTACTGAGTATTCTCAGTTTCACTTGGTCTATATTGTATAAAATTTTACAGGGAGTGAGGACTTGCCTTGAATCCATAATGACTAGTTGTGCATCTGAGCATTGCAGCATTACTGTGTCATGGAGGAAAGCTGGAACAGAAAGCCCATGCACACACATAGACATTGCTCTTAAAATACTAATTTCCTTTACCCAGGGACAGAGTGAAAGATAACCTTCCAGGGACAACTGTGGAGCTGCAGTGGTGGAATGTGGCAAATGTAAAATCCAACAGCAGAGCTCTTTCTGTGCCAGAGGTGATGGAAGAACTACTGCAGATATGCAGCAATGTTGATCATGTATAGAGTCCTTAACCAAGGGAGATGGTGCTGGAGCAATTCCTTTCTTTCTTCTTCCTTTGGTCTTGTTCTTACAGGGTCTATAACTGTTTTTTATACCCTCTTACTTGTCTCTGCTGTTACCCTATGCAGGATATTTTACATTATGTTTTTTGCCATGCTCTAAAAACAGACTCCTCCTAGCTTTTGAAGTCACATTCCTTTTGGGCCCCCTAATTGGTACTTTGTGCTTTGCATTGGTGACTTTGGGACTCTGGTGTCATCCTGTTCCTCTAATGCCTCTTTGAGGAGTTCCTCTGCTGCCATCCTACATTTGTGATTTCAGAGCTCCTTGCTATAAAGTGCAGACTTAGCCATTGATTACTAATTCCTGATACTGATTAGGGCTATGTGTCCTTTGAGTTCTTGACTGTGACCCACTACAAAATAGTTAGCTGTCATGCTGTAAGAAATAGGAAAACTGAAAAAAAGTGTTTCAAATTGGAAAAGTAATTAAAAAATCATTACATACTGAATACACAGAGAAGAAATTACAGAACTTCTTGACTGAAAAGTCTTATTCTTGTGAAGATGACTCCAGTTAGTCTTAGGCTGACCAGATACCAGACAAATACCAGCCTGGGGGAGGATATTTCTTCTTTGCCAAAGACTCGAAGTTTGAGTGGGGTTTTTTTATAACTTCATTTTCTAATCTTATTTTTATAGATATATATATTTGTAGTTTTCTTTACTGTTTATGGATTATATCCATTGGGTTACTTAGGCTGTAGGTCATTCTATGTAACTGTGTTGCTGTGATTTGAGTTCTTATGACTTGGTAGTTTCTTCTGTGTCAGTTTTATTCTGTGTTTTCACGCCTTGATTCCATTAGACATCATAAAATGTCTGGTAGTTCCCCAAGGTTACATACTTACAAGATAATTTACAATAAGTTCTTAAAATGGTGCAATATTAGCTAATTATAAGAATTCTATGACTCTATATAGTATATATGACTTAAAGGACAAAATTTTTTCCTCTTAAAGTATAGCAGTTTTTATTATGCTGGTGAATCACTTTTCTACTGAAAGACAGAGGAAAATATGATGTTTGCATTTTCTACTAATGCTTCCTGCTAAAGCTCAGAAGATTGACACTGGCTTATAGAGTCTATTTTCTCTTGCCTATAAATACTCCTGCATACAGAGCAGAAGAACTTTAGCAGGGTCATGGCAGCATGGCTGGCATACACTGCATGCCAGTGGCACGGTCCCAACTAGCCCCGCATCCAAGTTGTCCTTTCCCAGTGGTGAGGCTGTGAGGAAGAGTCAGCACTAACAACAGCGTTGCTTGCTTCTCTCTGCTGTGGATGTGTGTCTGGGTGTCTGTGCTGTGTTCAAGGGCACAAAGCAACATCAGCAGCAGCCTGCTTCATCTAGCTCTTCCTTCCTTCCCCGCAGAGCAGCTGCCACCACTCCTGTGTCCAATAAAAGCTGATCATGGATGGCTTTTCAACATACAAAGGCTTTCTCTAACTAGAAGAAGAGGGAGTAAGAGATGCCATTAAAATGAGTGAGTCAATTCATACTTCATATTTCATATGCTTCAACTACCTTTTTGCTTTTTTTCCTATTACTTCAATACAGTATTCTATAAAAAAGATGTAATAGTTCCTTACTGTCCCCCAGGCTATTCTGGCCGAGGTTCCTGTGCTTGGTAGCTTGATGTGAGAGCAATTGCTACGGTTGTATAGTGACAGCCCATACCACCTGAGTTTGAGTCATGGAGCCCATTTATTCATCTGAACCTGCAATGTTTACATGGCCAGTCCTGGATCAGAGGCCCCCAACCACTTTTCTATGTTGACTGGGTCATCAGGAGGCAATCTAGTCCTGGATAGTGAAAAACAGCATCTGATTCTCCAGGTTAGTTTGACCCAGGCAAGCCTGCTCTTGGGCTGATGGTGGCAGAGCTGTATGCTGCTGTGCACATTATTTACTGGGTCCTCTTGGTGTGAGGAAAATGCCTGAAATGAATGGGGAACTCAGGGGGCATTTGTCACTAGGTTGGTCCATCATTAGACTTTGGACTTCAGCAGCTGCATAAGCAATGGGGATTGCAGAGCACAGCATGGACCTAAGCAGGAAGGTCTGACTAAGAGCAAAGAACTCTGAGGTGGCACCCAGGCCCAATGCGCTTGGTGCCTTGTCACCTCCAGCCCCACTGATGGGGTGCTTGCTGGCATTTTGTTGTAGCCAATGAAGATCAAGGGTGCTAGTGCTTATAAGTGAGGCTGAAATATGAATAATTTATATGTAAATGGCAAAACTCTTCAACAATCAGTCTTAAAAACGCTAGCTATCAAACCTTCTGAATTTATTTCAAAGCCATTTAATCTGGGAAGGAGCTGCTAATCAGAGAATAAAATAGACCTATAAAACTGTGAAGTAGAGACCTACTTGTTAACCTCAAGGGACTGAAGGTATGGAGAGGATCAATTCAGGCTGCATTTGCATTTGTATGCTGGCATGAAAAACATTCAATATAAAGAGAACAGGACGAAAAAAGAGTGAAGGGAATTGGGCAGAAGCTGCTCTGGGAGTCTGCCTACAGGGAGTGAGGTTGCTGATCCTCCAGAGATGCTTCATGAGCAGAGCCTGGGGCTGGGTTCTTTCAGTTTTGCTAAATGTGAAGCCTATCTTGTATTTTGGGATGTGAAGTCAGGGCAGAAGCATTGCTGAAGCTGTCCTCTTTCAGGAAGAGTGCCTTGCTAGAAATTGATATGGCAAGTGAATTAGCAGCCAGGTTAAGGGGGCTGTACACACCAAAACAGGATCATGGGATAAACTGTTATGGTTTGGGTAAAAGCTTTTGCTCCTTGTCACAAAGCTAGTTTGGGGGGCTTGTGCTGCCAGGTGCTAGTTGTTGGAAGGTGTCACAACATAGGACTTAGTGCCATGTGTCCAGGGACACAGAGCTGTTTGTGAAGCCCACGGCCCGGGCTGGTGACCCCTTTTCAGCTGACTGCCGTGCAGGGTGGCTCTCCGTGTTCCTGGGTGCAAGGAGGATGCTGTGGTGCTGGTGTGCAAGTCAGATGGGAAGTTTCCTACAAAAATCTTTGTAGCCTGCTGCAGCCACCATGGCTTGGTAGCATTTGGGGCATGTCTCTACCAGCAACCACCCCAAAAAGCTGTGCAGCACCAGGGACACAGGAGACAGGAGTCATTCAGGAGGAGGCATGTGCTTGCACTCATCTCTCCTGGGGTGATATAAAAGAGTAATCAATCAGTATTTTCATGAGGTTGGAGGTTTGAGATGTCCTCTGAAATACTGCATACATTACAGTGCTCTGTGTTACCTGCTGGGCTTATTTTAAAAAACTTCTGGAGTTAGTGAAGTGCTAATTGGAATAGGTGTTTTGTACATGATGAGCTTTGTGGACTATGCAGGAAAAGGTCTGATTTTCTTCCTGAATTAAATAGGTACCTAAATGTAGCTCTTTGTACTTGCTGGTTTAGAGACAGGGTGAATAATTTTCTGGTTTATGGACTGCAATTCTTTAAATACTTTAGTTAAAGCTCTTGGCATAGTTTTTAATCACTTTGGGAAAGTACAAACACCAAAATTCATTAATTTCATACCTAAGTATGAATAGAAACTTCAGACCCGTGGGCAGCCCTGCTGCCTGGTGACGGCAGGGGAGGGTGTTTCAGTCTGGTTTTCTTGACTGCTGTTTTTCACTTTAGAGCAAAGGGCAATCCAGGAAGCAAAGCCTACATTTTTTTTTTGTAAAGTGTTACAAAAGCAGTGTAAAAATTGAGTTGGCTTCAGTGACAGCAATGGCCCTAATTTACTGTGAGAGGAGGGATAGAAGGACAACAGTGCCCTGACCTCACTCCGGCCAGGTCTCCTGCTGTAGCTGTGGCTTTGCAGTTGCTCAGATCCTTTCTTCTTGCAGCTGCACTGGGGCTGTCACTGTAGGTCTGGATTTGGCTTCCATGTTTTAGTTACTCCTCCCACTGCTTCCACATCTACAGCACCTTTGGGTGGGCAACAAGGCTGTCCCTTGGTGGTATGCAGCAGTCCTGAGGCACAGAGGTAAAGAAAAGCATTGCAGGGGTTGGATTCTTGACCTTTCTACATTGCAGGGCAGTAACTGCTGCTGCTGGGCAGTCGGTGCAGTGCCAGGACGCTGCTGAGGCTGCTCAACATGAATGCAACCTCTGGAGAAACTGAGGGATTAGTCCATGTGGAAGAGCCCATCATCACCCTGGACTTGTCCCAGAGGGCAGAGGACAGCATGCTCTCCTCCCCTCTGGCACCATCCCTCTCCTTGTGTTTAACCAGGCCTTTTACTTAATTTTTTTTTTTTTTTCAGAAGTGTAATCACTGACTATCTTTTCTTGCTGTCCCCAAAAGTTGCAGTGTTTATTTGCAGTGCTTTTTTGCAGCATTTGTCATGTTTGATAGGTCATCTTTTTCATTCTTAAGCTTGAAGAAGTTGAAAATAAATCAGGTCAGGAAGTGGCCACATCACAGAAAGCTCTGTCACTCCTTCTCTTTCTCACCACACCATTTCTTGCTCATTTTTTAAGTTTAGATATCCCCTATCTTTAAAACACTTATAGGAGTTCATTTGTGGAAGAAAAACAGTTTCCTGTATCAGTCTGCATCCTTGTGTGTTTTTGCTTGTTGTGTTTTGGTTTTTTTTTGTTTGTTTGTTTTGTTTTTCTTTTTTCCTGAGAGGGACAGCCACACATCCCAGACTCATTTGGGAAGTTCCTGAGCGGGAGTGGAAGGTGGTGCTCCAGGCCCCTGTGTGGGTATTTGTGCACTGGTGTTCCCCCAGCTGTTTTAGAGAAATATATTTGTACCTTGTAAGCAAAACTCTCCTTATCGATTAATTCAACTAGCAGAGTGACTTATTGCCACACAGGCACTAAAGGCAGAAAGGGACAGAACATAATTTTTAGATTGGCTATAATTCAGAGACAGTGCTTATGTTACTGTGTCTTGACGATATATTAACAAAAATTTGCTCTAAACTTAGGTACCAGCTATGGAGATAAATGTGCCATCATGTCATGGCTGTTAGAAATACTGAGAAAAATACCTGGGGACTGGGAAGACCGGACTGTGCCTGCCTGCGCTGGCTGAGGGAGGCGATGGTCTACGCAGAGCCTGTGGGTACGTATTTGGACAGAGCGTAGAGGCTGATACTCCAAGGCAGAGGCCAGTCCTGGGTGCTGAGCAGGGGACACGCAGGTTGGCCAGTGAGGGGCTTGGGGCATAGGTGACATTTGAGTCCTGGCCCCTCCTGAAGCACAGATGTTTCTGACCAGATGGTGCACTGGATTTTCCTTTGAGAGCAATGGCTAATTAAAAAGGCTCACTGTTTCGATGACAGCTGGGAAGGTAAAGGTGATATTCAGCTCTGACGTGATAGATGAAGAAACAGCCTTGGGAGTCCTTCCATCTAATAGATGTGGAGGTGGGAGCCCTGCCTGACACAGCTATGGAAATTCTCTCCAAGTTCTCTATTAGTCATGAGAGTAGGCAGCCTGCCTTGCCTGTGTGGCCTTTTTAGCAACAATTATGGAAAATATCCTCGGTGTCAAGGGGATAAAAGAGGGAAAGGACTCTTCTGGAGAATTGCAGAAGTGAACTGTAAAGTAAATCCCTAATGAGATTGCCCACATCCCTAGGCAAAAGCAAAAGTCCAAAGCCTTTTCTAACTTTGAGCTCCATGGCAGTGTACCAAGAAACTTTTCCCCTTTGCACCAAAGCTTCCCTCCAAGCAAGGAGAAATGTGGAGGGTGACATCCTCATTAGCTGAGGTGTGCTCTTCTACCTACGCCTCTGCAGTTCTGGCCCTGTGTTTCTGCGGCAGTGGTGTACAAAAAAGAGCGGAGTGGTTAAGCTTTGCCTGTCCTTGCCTTCATAAAATGAATTTGGAAACTTCTAGTAGAGATCATAGCATGTTGCAGTCACAAAACCTGGCATGAATGTTTGAATCATTATCAGTACAGACATTTATCTCTAATAGCATTGAAGAAAAAACATTATTTGCACTTGCAAAGGGAGTTACTGGTTGCATGTAGAATTAGTATGTCTAATCAGTAATCACTGCTGGTTTCTGGAGGTCAAGGCAGATGATTTGGGTTGGGCTTCAATACAAGGTATTGAGTAGTTCTATATGTTTTTATGTCACCTTGGAGTATGTTAGCCAGAGCCAGTGGCACTGGCTAAGTCATGACACTTCTCAGCAGAGGTGTCTAATGTGGAGCTGCTGAGAGGTTGAGGTGAGGTAGAGGTTGAGGGTGTAAGGTGAGAGTGTAAGGTAGAGATTGAGAGTGGCAAATGATGTCAGCTGGTGAGACAGGGCCAGAAGGAAAGAAGGAAAAAGAAGAAGTCAAAGTTCTGGGGGATAGAAGGGGAAAATGGAGAATGGAAGAATTAATCCACTGAAAGACAGCAGGATTTATCTCAGAGTTACAATTGAGAACAAAAGCAGTGGGGAGCTGTGAAAGAAGAGGAGAGATGACTAATGACAAATGACAAAACTAATGACAAAACAAGGGGAAATGGGTTTAAACTGAAAGAGGGTAGGTTTAGATTAGATATTAGGAAGAAGTTTTTCACTGTGAGGGTGGTCAGACACTGGAACAGGTTGCCCAAGGAAGTTGTGGATGCCCCCTCCCTGGAAGTGTTCAAGGCCAGGCTGGATGAGGCTTTGAGCAACCTGATCTAGTGGAAGGTGTCCCTGCTGATGGCAGGGGGATTGGAACTGGATGATCTTTAAGGTCCCTTCCAATCCAAACCATTCTATGATTCTATGATTCTATGAGATTCAGGACAGATATGGTGCTATGGGCACCTGGGATGTAGAGGAGGCTAAGCATGAGATGTTCATATTCAGCAGAGATGGCACAAGTCAGGCTGAAGCTGATCTTTGATGGAGATGGGAAATTCTTGTCAATGGTGGTTGTCTGCACATTCAGATGGGAGATGAAAAATGTCAGGTAAGAAATGGGGCCATGCTTGAACTTCTGCATCAATTCCTAGCAAACAGCTATCCACAGTGCTGCTAAATCGTTGGCCGTCTTGTCACCGAGGCCACGGAGTAGGGAGATATAGGGGGTACAAATGTCCCTCCTGTTTAAGAGAGAGTACTTTAGTGAAACCAGTGCTGACTGTGCTCTGTTGTACCTAAATGAAGAGAGCTGTCAGTCCAGAAGCTTTCTAAAAGAAAAAAATGACTTCTTTGGCAATACTTTGTGGGACTTGTTAAATTTTCTGGCTTTTTTATTAAGCTTATTTGAAGATTTGCTCTTCCTAGTCCTGCAGTTTTTGTGCACTTCCTAAAGCTACTGAGCATAGGAACACCTGGAGAGAAAGCGAACTCCAAAGCCAACATTTGCCACCAATTAAGAAAAGGGCTGCACCAACATCCACCGATGAGATTTTACCAAAACTCCTCCCCAAATGCGCATTGCTAATCACATGCAGGCAAGCTGACTTAAACCAATGCATTGGAGTTTGGAGCAGAGAATCTGCATCAAAATAAACATCCAATTTCCTGTGTTACATAGGTATGAAAAAATAGATTAAAAGGGGTCATAAGAATGGCAATGCAATGCAAATGCTGTACTATGTTTAAAAGAGAAAGGACACGTTATTAACAGAAAAAGTTAGACTGGGCAGAGTAACATACTAGTGAGGCTACATGGCTTCAGCATGCCTCCCCATGACATCTCTGGGTCTCAATCAGGCCCATACTCAGATTTCTGACCATGAAAATGGTGGCTATTTAAAGAGTTTTTGGATTATTAAAGATGCTTCAAAATTGTTATGTGTTTATTGTAATGAAAAACTACACTATTAGTTGAGCTGGTTGAAATTTTTACGTGGAACATTAATCTTCTGAAAAATGAGGCTCTGCAGAAAGTGACTCAGGGTGTCTGAAGGCAAATTATTTTTAAAATAAAATTTTATTTTAAGGAAAGGTGAAATATTTATTTTTTAAAATGCCATATTTGTGTTAAAATTATCGGTAGTTTTCCAGCCAGCACATCTTAACAGTGCCTATAGGCTGTAAACTGATGACTTATTTTGCCCAGCTGAAGGTAAGGAGCATTTTCCTGTTTTGTTCACTGAGGGATGGGTTGGGCCCCAGAAGAGCCTGTCTGTTTACCACCATTTTTACACCCTGATGGTGTTTTCTGAGGTATTTTTTCTGTAAAGCAAACCAGAAATCAAATTATGCCCCTTCACTCAGCTTGTAAACAAACCTTTCTAGGGCTAAGTAGACCTAGCAGATTCCTTTTGTATATGTGGTGTATACTCAGAAGTTGCCCTCAGTGCTGGGAGTTTGGCCATCCCTGTCCTGTGTCTCTTGTCTCTCCTGTCACACAAGAAGGAGAATAAGTGTTCAAGCTTCTCCACCAAGGGAGAGATTTCACTGCATCTGTGTAGCCTCATACACCTGAACTTGCCCATACAGAATTTTTTTGGTCACCTACATGTATATTCATAAATTGTACCCCTCTTTGCAGAAAGAAATCAAAATGGAGTGTATCCTTTAAAATAATGCAGTAGTTAATTAATTCTACTCATATGCTACTCATACTCATGTAAATGATTCCTTCTCAGTGTAACACTGAAGATACTCATATGCTACTCATACTCATGTAAATGAGTGTAACACTGAAGGCTGTTACTCAAAATTAACACAGACCATGTACAATTGAAAAAAAAAAGATTTTTGGATATATATTTTATTTGACAGTGGTTTAGAATATCATACAGTAAACAAGATTTCTGTAAAAGTTAATTTATCCATAGTGGTGCGTTTCATAAAAATAGTTGCTCACTTACAGCCTTTCTGTGACTATTAATACATGGAATTATATTTATAGAGATAGAGCTGTACAGGGTAAATTCACAGCTAACACTACACAGAAATATTATTTGGAATGGGGTTTAGATGATGTGCTGTCTTCACAGGTTATCGATTACAGCCGCATAAAGCAATTACTGCACAAGGAGTAGCTGTGAACTGTGCAAATTAGAGTTTATGCAAGCATAATCTCAACTGTTTTTCAGATTTCATTGTTTGCTTTCTTTATACATAAAAATAAGATACTGGGACGTGCATCTACACTACAGAAGCATTGTCCAAAATCAAATTCAATAAATTAATAGCAAATTATATTGGATTCTAGTTCAGGGGATAAGGATATTTTTTTTTTCCCATTAAATAAGAGTTTTATAAACAGCTACATGGACTTGTGCTTTTTTAGAAATTATAAATGGACTTTTATTTCTTAAAAAAAAAATGTTTGAAAGCTGCAAAATCCTTGACTTGAGGCTTTTCAAATAATTGGACAGGAAGAAACATGCCTATAAATTTCTCAGTCCAGTGCAATGTTTGAGACATACAGTAATGTGCTGATTTCTTGGAAAAAAGCCAATCTCAATCTAGTTTTAGCAGAGCATGTAAACAATGAAGATTGCTAGAGAATAATAATTTTTAAATATAAATTTTTGACAGTACTTAGCTTTATGATTTTTTTTTTTTAATTACCAATGTATTATTGCCCAGGATTTTGTTTTAATTTTGACAGACAAATAAGCATATGCACACTTATACAGACACACACGCATCTTTTTGAAACAAGGTAATGACTGATTGACTGAACTCGGAGTTATTTCCTGTGAAGGCAGACTGGAATGTTTACCTGGCACTTAAGGCTTGAAATTCAAAACAGACAAGCAAGAAAGATAAAACAAAATAAGAAAAAAAAAATGGAGGTAGGGAAGAAATGATAAAATGGAAACCATTTTAAAAATGGAAATAAATCAACTTTACTGAATGAGGACACCGACAACTGTATTTCAGAAACCAGCCTAATTATTGTTAACGTGTGCCCGAAAGGCACCTGCTCTGCCAGACTGAGGGGATGAAGGGTGAGGGTGTCCTAACTAAATGTAGATGGGTATGAAACATAGCACTGTTGATAAGTGAAGCTCTCATTTTCTGCAGGAGGGAAAGGCCTTTCCTTAAGGAAACTGCAGCTTTTTCTCTGTAGCATTCTTCCTTTCAGTGCAAGGGCCTTGCAGACCTCTGGGTTTTGAGCCTGGCCAATTGGTTCGGGTGCTACCTCGCAGGATTTGGGGAACCTGTAGGAAATCGCTTTTGAGAGTAATTTGCAAATACAACTCCACCCTAACTCCTTTCCAATGTACAGAAACATGATTTGTTCACAAAAATGGCAGTAGAAATGGTATCACAGAAACTAATCCACTGGCTTCCCCACTCCTCCCGTAGCGCCCAGTGAACTATGCTACAGGGTATCACGTTGACTGTCCCACAGCGTTAACAGTGGAGACGTGTCATGGGTGTACAGTTCCAAATGATGCTTCAAAGAAACCCTTTAACCCCTGTCTAGATATGTTGAGAACAATTTATTTACAACATTTTAGCTCCATGAAAAGATCCTCTCTCGGTTTCAGCTTGCTCCGTGCAGTTTTATTTAAGGCGATGTTCCAGTTTGTGATTGCTCTAACTTGTTCCAGTTTCTTGATATAAAGTTTGAATGAAATCCAAGTCCTTCATGCAGTGGGAAAAAAATGCTAAAGCTACACTGCACTATCCTTCTCTGATGTACTGTCCTTCATATTGTTTTGGTTTCTTCCATAGCTGCCAAAGTCCCTAAAATGGAACTGGGACTTTAGGGTCGATTTTAAATCTCCGTGTTGACTGTATGCTTTTGAACTTACTAGATACTGTGCACATTGTCATGGAATTACACACTAATGTTTTCATTCCTCAATGCTTTGTGTATATGTGTGATTGATAGTTAAAATAAATTAAAACAAACCAATGTGAGACAAAAACTAAGAAGAATGTTCTGCGTCAGTTTGAGACAGTTAGAGGGCAACAGTCCCTTGCTTATCTGCTCATGGCAGAAGTACCAGACTTCAGGACGCTAGGTAGCTTGTCTGAGCCAGGGATTTTCCACGGCCCTGGGGAGACCGTTGCCTTTCGAACTGTGGTGTTGGTGCTGCGAGTGCTAATGGAGTGGAGATGTCCCTTCCTGGGGAACTCGCTGGGTTTCCCATCAGGGTCCCTCTGGCTGTGGTCCATATCGTTTCCAGGTGAGCTGCAGCGGTTGCTACTGAATGACTTAGTAGCACCTGTATCAAGCTTGACATGGTCAGATGCTGCAGCTGACTTCTCACTGGTATTTGTGGATTTGTGATCTTCTTTTTTGCCAAGAGATCCTCCTCTCTTGCTTTCTGGTTTCCTCAGCCTCCCAAACTGTTCATCACTGGTTCCAGCACACACGTGCTCTCTTGTGCCAGCCTCGATCATAATGCTGTGTCCCACCACTTTGCTTTCTGAGGTGGGCCTGCCACCATCAGTGGTCTTATTTTTGCCTTCTGAATATCCTTTCCAAGAAGCCTCTTCATGCTTTGACCTGTCTACCTTTTTAGGACTTGCTGACCTTTCTCTTTGCTCTCCTAACCTTTTCTTTTTGTGACCGTTCACCGAAAGCTCCTTTGGTTTCCTTACATCGTGTTCCCTCTTGATATCCCATGTTGCCTCTGGGCTTATCTGGTGAGAAGGGTCAGAGGGTGGGGCTAT